>NW_027395284.1:4480447-4510434 GCF_027580225.2 Misgurnus anguillicaudatus
TTGGTTTCAAGAGACACTCCAGTAACATCTTTTGGTTTTGGTTTAAACATCCTAACTAAGGCCCAGTCCTGGCTTTAGCTATAAGCCTTGTCTGTGAAACCAGGCCTTAATCAAAACTAGACTAGATTCTCATTTCATTTTATATTCCGGATGAACACAATATTTCTCCCAAAAGTCTTTGCATCATGTTTATTTAAAGTGTCTGTCAGATGCTTGTTGAATATTCATGAGACATGTAAGTGACCCCATTTACCATCCACAAACAAGCCCCTCCTCTTTCTTTGTGACACACGCTGCTGTCATTCATTATTCATGATCTGAATATCTGCACAATGCACTTATAGATCAGATTCATCACACAAGCCCAATCACAGACAGATGGATTATTATTCATACACTTTTAGAAATCTGTAAATATACATTTCAGATATAAAACACTTTGTCACTGAGTCACTTCAGTCAGTTTAGCTGTAATCTGCTGAAATGTGACTGAAGCGTGTCATGATTTTGAAAAAATTAAAAAGGAAAGATACTTGCTGTCACCTATAGAGTCACTAAATATAAGACTACATTTATTTAAAAATGTAAATAGTTTTATTGTTTAATGACACTTATGTTGAAATACGAATGCATTCATTAGATGTTCACCCATCTCTTTTGCATAGCCTGCATCATTTTCATTTCATTACTTTAATAAGTCAGATACTGTAATACAATACAGAATCACTTTATATTCAATTTATTTTTATATATAGCGCTTTTCACAATTGTTAATTGTTTCATAGCAGCTTAACATAAATAGATGTAAGAGGAGAACACAGAATAATCATATAATATATGAAGAGTTTGGTTCCAAAACGCAATAAACGCCATTTTTGAAAAAAATGAGTTACTGCCAAAATCAGTATTATATCAGGTCAGTAGTTAAAAGTAAATTCTTAATTTTACGCAAAATCCAATATCCGCCGTGTTATTCTGTCATCTTTTCTCCCTTTTTTCCCAAAATGCGACAAACGCCACTCCCACTTTTTTACAGAACGCAATAACTCCATTTCTGATATTACAGCCCACCGTTCACGCAATGTAAACAAACAATGGCGGACGCGCGTAGTACACGGAGTCCTAGTTTTCCTCATCTACTTTGTACTACGTGATCAACAAACAAAACAAAATAATACTTTAATTGCATCGCTAAACCTGTGATGGTTTTCTGTGATGGGAAAGAAACGTAAGCCATCAACATGTAATAATTTCTCTGAGAGGCACTCGGGAGACGGGTGCTTGTTCTCCCGACAGCAAGCTTCTCATGCTAAAACATTGACCCCAGAGGATCTTATGAAAAACTTTCCATAATTTTACTCAAAGTCAACGAAAATCGAGCAGGACCAAAAACATTTTACAGTCGATCGCTGTGAAAGACGTTAAGCGAAGACGTCAAGTAACCGCAATGACAGGGTTCTTAATATGACAAAGTAAGTGTTTTGATTAATAACATTAATGTTTATATTTTTAATTAGTGTGTACAACTAGTCAACTAAATGAATATAACATGGCAAAGATGAATGCACATTTATATAGGCTATTGATTCAATAGATTTATAGCATTTTGAATAAAAACTTGTCATGGATTTATTGCATTTTGTGGAAAAAATAATCCGTTTTTATAATAAATCTTTGAAAATCAACTTATGGATTTGAATTTTTTATGTTTTTATAACCTAAAGATGCTGTGTGAAAGTTTGTAACAGAAAATAGTTGTTTTCATCTTGTCACTTTCTTGGTATAGAAAACACGTTTTTACCAAAATTTGTCAAAATGGATTTATTGCGTTTTGGAACCAAACTCTTCATATCTATTAACATGAGCCATTATAGCTCCAACTCACAGGAACCTTACACAGGTGTGTGTTTTTTTTAAAGTAGGACACATCAACTGTTTGTGTGTGTGTGCGTGTAATGTAAGTCGTTTTGTGATGCGGGTCGTCACGGTTCAGGTAAAATCTCACCGGCCGCTGGCGACTTCACACTCAGAGATTATAAATGTTAGTAATACAATTTGGCCACTGGCGATTTCACCTAAAATTGAAGTCTTGTCTTTGGTGTTTACCCAATTTATAAAGCAGGTGACAGTGAGGTATAACTACAGGCATGAGGTGGGAATCAAACAGTGACCTCAGTGAGGAAGCAGATAATCTGAGTTTAGTTTAAACAAACCTGAAGAGAGACGTCTCTGGAGAAATCATCCAGCGTTTCTCAGACACTTCACTATAAAGGCAAGAGAAAGTCTGACGTGTTTTACTGACGGGCTGATAGAGATCTGAAGAAGCAAACATCGACCTAACTGTAAAACACAACACAATAATCATTATTATGTTTCCATTTACTGTATATAGAACATAATCAACACAAACAGCAGTATTAACTGTATATTTATGCATTTGGCAGACGCTTTTATCCAAAGTGACTTACAGTGCATTAAAAGGTATACTGTACATTGTTTTTTTCCTCAGCAAGTGTGATGTCTGCATTCAAACCCATGAGCTTTGTGTTGTTAACCCAATACTCAACCACTGAGCTATACAGGAGCACTATATAAACTCAGATGTTTAAATGCATGAAAAAACACACAAACACAAATGATTAAATCGGGTTCTTTAAAGGTTTAACAAGTGCATTTTTATCTTACACTGTACTTCTCTTTGTAAATGTTAGAAGACTTTCCCAGCATGCACTGTGTTTAAAGAGCTGAAAATATTTGTGGAGGTCACTTTAATTTCATTGTAAATCTCTTTCACTTCTGTTTACAGCGGTATTGTAATGAATGTAATTACTCTAGCAAACTTTCATAAACGATCCGTCGTTTTCTAAATATTTCTATTTAATGACGTTCATAAAGTCAGAGGTTGTGATGTATCGGCACATTCGCTCTCTCAATGATAACTGAGCAATTATTTTCAAAGTGCGTGCATGAACAATAAAGAAGTGATGAAGTATTGATCATCTGTTGCTCTGTAAGTCTTCATCTTTATATACAGTGAAATGAAATGAATGACTTTATACACCTCAATCAATTCATGAGACAACATCTCATAATCCATCAAATTATACAACAATTGAGATATAAAAGAGATTTGTGTATCATTTGTTCTGTTTCTTTCACATGGACAAAACTATACTGACTTCATGTGTGTTTAACTGCATTTGTGTTTGTATGAGAAGTTTGTGTTCAGTAAAGTCAGATGAGATCCAACATTGACTCTCACAATATCCGACTGATAGAAAACAAATGACATTTTAAAGACATCCAAACATTTCAGAATTTAGTCTCAATTTATTTTTCCCTCTCCTAAAATCATTGTTGGTCTAGGACTGAAGTAAACCAACCATTCATCTATAGACATTCATGCTGTTTACTTCACAGTTAATCTGATGTTGTATTTTAAGGGGACACCTTCATCATTCACATTAATATCAGTATAATCTCTGTGAGGTTTGTGTTCTCCTGTCCTGTGTGTGTTTTGGCTTTAGGAAGCACGAGGCTGTGTTGTAATGCATTTGAAAATGATTTAATCGTGCTTCATCATTATCCAATTCTAAGAGTCTAATAGCAGCATGCCGCACATTATGCTAAAGTGAGCCACCCAAGGACGGGCTGGAGAGAAAGACGAGGATTATTCTTCATTTGCATATAGATTATGCGCGCATGCATTGTATTCTGTGCGTCCGTGTGCACGCTTCGCGTGTATAATTGGATGATGTCATGTTTTCTGTCGGGTTGTTTCTGAACGTTTCAGACAAACACGAATCTTCCCTGCGGTCCGTACAGAAAAGAGGATTAGAAACCGGGATCTTCCTTGTGACCCCATTAACAAATGGAAAATGAAATGAACGTACAGATGGAATATGAATTACGACAGAAACTTCACTTTCCTCTGTGCTCTTTGGAAAATCACACACTTTTATTTATGAAATAATTGTGTCAACAGGACAGATATTGTTTAATGTTATATAGATATAATGCTGCATTGTAAATCATTTTATAATGAAGACATACCTTCTGTATTCATGTATTGAAATGATGTTATCAGTCATCTGTAAACGTCTACAGTAAAAATTATTATTTATTGTAATAATGATTTATAATAAATTGGTGCTTTACAGTGATTTTACCATGTTTAAGAGGGGGGTTAGTTTATGGGAAAACGTACTGTCATTATTGAGACATGAGTAGCTTATTTCTTTATGTTGATCTGATGCAGAGATGATGCTGTTGTTGTTGTTGTGGATCATCTGTTTGCATTCATATGTCTGGTCATTTGTGCAAATATTTAGCTGAAAATCCATCTGGTCACCAATATCTGATGATTTACTACTTATAAGAATCTCTCAAGTATTCACTTCAAGCCATTAAAACTCTGTTTAAAGTTTAATCACTGAGATGTGTGAGGTTTATTTGACTCTGAATGAGAGCGGAGTTCTCATAAACATCTCAGATGTGTCTCAGGAGGTTCTTCTGAAGATCTGATGTTCCTCAGGTTTACATCTTCTGCTCTTATTCTGCTTTAAACTCATGGTTGGATCAGGAAAGAAATAGTGTTGTGTGTCTTTATAGACAGTCACTGGATTATACTAGATGAACTTTATAAAGAAACAGATCTAAACAAAGTCTGTTTTATCATTTATTAACCTGTATGAGTTTTGTTCTTTCAGGAAACACGATTACAGATGCCTTCAGACAAACAGCAGCAGTGAATGATGACGGATGCTGGTGAGTTCCCAAAAAGCACCATGAAGTTTTTTTTATTTATGCACAATACATCAAAGTCTTTCTGATCTGAGAAACAGACGTAAAATAAATCAACAAGACTTTCTTTATGCACACCTGTGTTATATTCAGAAACTGTAGAAATGAAGGTTGTCTTGTATTTGAATCTCAGGTTCTGTCACTTTCCTCTCGTGGTTTAATAAGTCAGTGATGTATTTTCCTCATTGCTTGAGTTGAATGGTGTATCAGTCAAACAGCTCTTATATCAAGTGTTTCTCCTCACTGATGGATGTTTCATGACTGTTAAAGTCAATAGAAATGAGATTTTTACACAGATTGATGTGTTAAAGAGCTTATCTGTCTTGACTTCATGCTCACGGTTATCAGCAGATGTCCACACCATCCTGACATTACAGTAGTGATGGATCCGTGTGATTTATTATCAGTTTGATGTTGAGTTTAAGGGATATGAGAAGAGACTTTAAGATCTTAAACTAGCTTGTACTTGATAACAAGATGTGTTGGACCTTAAATATGATATAAATGATAAGAAACATATGAGTCTTAAACATGCAGAAAATGAATTAAACAGCATCAGGATAATAAACTTGGAGAGCAAGATCTGTCTTCTGTATCTTCAGTGTGTATTCTGGGATGTTTCGGAGATGAGCTGCTTTTGATTTGGATACATGAAGACATTCAAGAGATTTTTAATGAATCGTCTGACAGCAGGAGATATTTCACTATATGAGATAAAGCTGTGTGAAGACTGTAGTCTTTTTATTTGTAGCGTGTGCGTGTGTGCGTCCGTGCGTGTGCGTGCGTGTGTCAGACAACCAACAGCAAGCATAAGCCATTTGAATGTGAGTTGTTATGTTGGTGTCTGGGGATGAGCAGCTATTGATCTGTGATTCAGGAAAGTGTCAAATCTTTTTCCTGTTGTTGTTTGTGTTTCTGAAGGTCTTGTGTTGTTCTGGGTGAGGTGACAATAACAGCAGCAGATGACAGAAAGACTTTGATCAGATTCTGTCTAACAATAAATGCTTGTTGTTTATGAGAAACTGAATATCTGCTGAGATGGGCTGGTTATATCTGTAACTAGTTTAACCAGACATATCTCCAGTACAGTAAGTCTCAGACAGATGAATGAAGAGTTTTCACTTTAATAGCTCAAGAGATTTGACTGATATTGATTTGAGTTTCAGGTTTATCTCAGACTTTTCTCCTTGAATGAATGTAGATGATATCTCGGATACAAAGAGAGTCTGGTTTTGGATAAATTTGCCTTCCCAGTGAACACAAACTGATGAACACTGAATGTGCTGTGAGTTTGGATCAAAGTGAAAAGATTTGATGTTGTAATCTTTAATAATATTTCTGTGTGTCAGTCTGAGCTCAGGAGATTCTGGGTTTATTTACACTTTATTTGTATGTGCAGCAAATACACTTCTGTCATGTATATATGCTGCTCATGTTTATTACACACACACACACACACACACACACACACACACACACACACACACACACACACACACACACACACACACACATATATATATATATATATATATATATATATATATATATATATATATATATATATATATATATATATATATATATATATATATATATATATATATATAAAGCATGTTTACATAAGGTTACCATGATATAAAATTGATCATATTGAGATGGCCTGGTTAGTTTAATCAGGTTTAATCTGTCAAATAATCAGTACAGCTGAATGTCCTACCCAGTCTCATAAAATTATCTACCTATAGTCATGTAATTTTTGATTCTTTTTCGTAATACTTTCACGATTTTCCGTGGTTTTTTCATGATGGTATCACAAATTTCTGTTTATGTTGTATTGTAACGTATTTGTTACTCAACTGCTTTTTCCTATTTTCTTACCATTTTCTCTTCGGTTTAGGGCTAGATTTGGTCTTCTGCGTTAGGATGTCACTTTAAGTATTGATTTATACTGTTTTTTTCTGATTTGTTTTTTAACTTTTCTAAATTTAAAAACATGTCGCCTGGCGTTACGGTTAGAGTTAGAGTTGGGTTTGGGTAAGGATGTCATTTTATGTAAATCTAACCCTAAACTGAAGCGAAAATTGTAAGAAAATAGGTCAAAACAGTTCAGTAACCAATACGTGACAATAACACATAAACAAAAATTTGTGATACAATAACGAAAAAATGCGGAAATTTGTGACAGTATCATGAAAATGAATAAAAACATTTACGTGACTATAGGTACGTAATTTTGTGTGACTGGGCTGGAATGTCCAGCAAAACCAGCTGAGACCAGCAAACCTTTAGACGGGTTGATGGTGTGTTTATTATTGTGATGGTGTCGGGTGAATGTTGTACAGTGTGTCTGAAACAGAAATGAGTTTTCTGTCATGAGAAATAAAAACATCTCCATCTTTCTGTTCTTCCAGCTGTGTGTTTCTACACCTGAAGAGTTTAATCTCAAAGCACACGACAGGAGCGCTGTCACTCAAGAGTTTAATACACTAACAGTATATGGGTTTCATGTTGATCTCTTGGGTTTGCACCTGTTTACACAAAATTATACAAATACACACACAAACACAAGATGCACACAAACACACACAACACAAACACAAAAACACACACACAAACACAAGACACACACAGATGCACACAGACACACACACACAGACACACACACACAAGACATGCACAGACATTAAGGGTGCAGTAATCTGAGTGATTGTTAGTGGCTCTGATGTGAAGGTTACACACTGAGATATCTGAAGATGAAGAGCTAATAGTGTTACTCTGTGTGTTTCATATCAATGTGATTATTCATAGACAGTAAGAGAGATACAGTATGTGTGTTAGACTGAAAACTGAGTGAATCTGATTTAAGATGTATTGAGTAAATGAAGAGAAGCAGAAACTTTGTTTCATAGATGTAAGAAATGGTTTTAATTTTCTCTCAGAGCTGAAACGATCACTTCAGTCTGAAGAACAGATAACAGAAGTGTTAATGTATGAAAACCTTTGAGATGTAAAACAGAAACACAGCCCGAGGAAATGAAACACATCAGGGTTGCACATCTGGGTACAGTATTGAGACGTGTGTGATGTTATTTGACACAGCTGTACTCAGATCAGTAATAAATGTAAACCCTGATCCCAGACCAGCAGATATACAGTCTATATGAAGAAGTCCTCTGCTGAATGATAAACATGAAAGGAAATGAAACAGATTAATTCAGTCTTAGTGTTGCAAAAAGATCCAATTCAAAACAACACATTCATGTATTTATAAATGATTATAACAATATTATATGAATATTAAAACTAATCTCCTCTCACGCACTTATTGGATATGAATTTCTTATCATATCACCATTATATTCACTGATAATATAACATCATGAAGCAGGATTATTTCTTACTTGTGCTTGTGGTGTCTAATAGTAATGTAGATTTGATCTGAAGATGTCATAGAAACTCAAAATCAGAAGACGTTGTACATTGAGTTTGTTTCCAGTCATGTGTTCAGGATTTTTGTATTATTCCCTGAGAGATGTGAAGCACACAATAACTCAACCCTTCTCAACCACATCACATATCATTCATCTGTCAAGTACAATTTTTTTATATATGTCATCCCCTTTACTTTCTGTAATGTTTCTGATGTTTTATAAGATGTTTAACACAACAAAACTTGAACATTAAAGGAATAGTCTACTCATTTTCAATATTAAAATATGTTATTACCTTAACTAAGAATTGTTGATACATCCCTCTATCATCTGTGTGCGTGCACGTAAGCGCTGGAGCACGCTGCGACGCTTCGATAGCATTTAGCTTAGCCCCATTCATTCAATGGTACCATTTAGAGATAAAGTTAGAAGTGACCAAACACATCAACGTTTTTCCTATTTAAGACGAGTAGTTATACGAGCAAGTTTGGTGGTACAAAATAAAACGTATCGCTTTTCTAAGCGGATTTAAAAGAGGAGCTATATTTTATGGCGTAATAGCACTTTTGGGAGTACTTCGACTCGGCGCAGTAACACCCTCCCTCTCCCATTATGAGAGTGAGAAGGGGAGCGGACTTTTCAGGCGAGTCGAAGTACTCCCAAAAGTGCTATTACGCCATAAAATATAGTTCCTCTTTTAAATCCGCTTAGAAAAGCGATACGTTTTATTTTGTACCACCAAACTTGCTCGTATAACGCACACAGATGATAGAGGGATGTATCAACAATTCTTAGTTAAGGTAATAACATAGTTTAATATTGAAAATGAGTAGACTATTCCTTTAACAGAAGGGTTTCCTCTGTAACACTGAACATGAAGAGTTGTGTATCTGTGCTAAACTGCTGTTACACAAACACACACACAAATGTGTCATGCTTCATACAGAGGTCACATTGAAAGTGTAATTCTGCTAAATATCTGAATGTGTTTACCTCATGTAACCAGTTAACAGCCGATGAGATCATCACTTAGTGAAATGACTTTAATCTTATTGTGAGAGCAGCTGCCCAAAGCCAAACATTTACACAACTGCTGCTGTCATACAGTACTTAACACTCATTTGCATACTTTAACAATGAAATATCCCAAGGAATTATTTTACTGCAGTTTTTAAATCTAGTTTTGATGTCTTTTTATGTGAAATGGAAGCAAAGTTTCCCGCGGGATGTATTACAGTTTAAAATCAAAGCCAGCACTGAGAACAAACACACTAAAGTCTTTCTGTTCTCCTGGATCTGAGTTAATGGAGGAAACATCTTTACATCAATATACACATAATGAGACATATAAACCCAGAGTCCAGAAGTGTATCGTCTTTATTCTGTTTCAGTATGAGGCCTTTATTCAATTCACCTCATGATCCACAATAGCACCTGCGTCCCATTTCTCTTTTACTGGGTTACTGAATCAAATCTCGGTAGAAAATTCATTTTGAAGCAGTTTTTTCTGGATGCTGGTAACTTTACTCCTTTTTATACTCTACAATAAATCAAGATATCACTTCACATTTATTCTGTAACTGTGTGTCAGGGATTATATCTCCTAACATCAAACATATAATGTAGGGGTCTCAAACTCAAACTGGCTTGGAGCCATTTCTGGGATGGAGATCTTGTCAGAGGGCCGCAGAGCTATTTTAACATAAAAAAGCACAACATGTCTGTATGTGTACTGCATTTAAATTATATTATTTAATGTATAGTAATACTTGAAGTGCTTTCAATCTATTTTATACATTATTTTATTTAAGTAAGTCTTTTCTTAACTTTATCTTAAATCACATTGGGGCAGTTTCCCGGACAGGGATTAGCTTAATCCAGGACTAGGCCTTAGTTTAATTAGGAAATATAATTCGTTTTAACAAACATGCCTTACTAAAAACATTACCTGTGTGCATTTTGAGGCAAAGCAAAGGGCAATGATGTATTTTAAGACATGTAAGTGCAAGTTTTTTTCAGTTTGGACAGCTCTTAAAAATGTTTTAGTCTAGGACTAGTCTAATCCCTGTCCGGGAAACCGCCCCATTTTCGATTAAAACCTTGTGCTAAACTAACAAATTCAATTCCTGAATACGTTTATGAGCTATTACAGCCTACATTTTTGTTCATGTGTCTGTTTTAGTCACAGTATTGACTTGATTATGTTCCATCTTTGTAAAAATAAATAGTTCTGTGTAACTGCAAAGCAATCAACAAACTGATATACTTCATTATACACTCATATTGAAATGAGGGAGCTACAAACATAAGCTACTTTTATCTTTTTGCACATTTTTTTCCACAACACCTGATGGCTTTTTCCTCATCTGTAGTTAAATATGTGTTGCATTACGTCTCCCGCTCATGTCGCCAAGGGAAGCTGTGACTTAAACAAACGAACCCACCACAGCTCTTCTCTTAGTAACAGCTAAGTAACCCAGAGATCTGGCTCTTCTCTGAGTAACCCTGAGTTACGGCTCTTCTCTGAGTAACAGCTAAGTAACCCAGAGTTACGGTTCTTCTCTGAGTAACCCCGAGTTATGGGTCTTCTCTGAGTAACCCAGAGTTACGGTTCTTCTCTGAGTAACCCCGAGTTACGGCTCTTCTCTGAGTAACCCCGAGTTACGACTCTTCTCTGAGTAACCCCGAGTTACGACTCTTCTCTGAGTAACCCCAAGTTACGGTTCTTCTCTGAGTAACCCCGAGTTACGGCTCTTCTCTGAGTAACCCCGAGTTACGGTTCTTCTCTGAGTAACCCCGAGTTACGGTTCTTCACTGAGTAACCCCGAGTTACGGTTCTTCTCTGAGTAACCCCGAGTTATGGCTCTTCTCTGAGTAACCCTGAGTTACGGCTCTTCTCTTAGTTACAGCTAAGTAACCCCGAGGTACGGCTCTTCTCTGAGTAACCCTGAGTTACGTCTCTTCTCTGAGTAAAAGCTAAGTAACCCCAACGTACGGCTCTTCTCTGAGTAACCCCGCGTAACGGCTCTTCTCTGAGTAACCCCGAGTTACGGCTCTTCTCTGAGTAACAGCTAAGTAACCCAGAGTTACAGCTCTTCTCTGAGTAACTCCGAGTTACGGTTCTTCTCTGAGTAACCCCGAGTTACAGCTCTTCTCTGAGTAACCCTGAGTTACGGTTCTTCTCTGAGTAACCCCGAGTTACGGCTCTTCTCTGAGTAACCCCGAGTTACGGCTCTTCTCTGAGTAACCCCGAGTTACGGTTCTTCTCTGAGTAACCCTGAGTTATGGCTCTTCTCTGAGTAACCCCGAGTTATGGCTCTTCTCTGAGTAACCCTGAGTTACGGCTCTTCTCTGAGTAACAGCTAAGTAACCCCGAGGTACGGCTCTTCTCTGAGTAACCCCGAGTTACGGCTATTCTCTGAGTAACAGCTAAGTAACCCCGAGGTACGGCTCTTCTCTGAGTAACCCCGCGTAACGGCTCTTCTCTGAGTAACCCCAAGTTACGGCTCTTTTCTGAGTAACAGCTAAGTAACCCAGAGTTACGGCTCTTCTCTGAGTAACTCAGAGTTACGGTTCTTCTCTGAGTAACCCCGAGTTACAGCTCTTCTCTGAGTAACCCTGAGTTACGGTTCTTATCTGAGTAACCCCGAGTTACGGCTCTTCTCTGAGTAACCCCGAGTTACAGCTCTTCTCTGAGTAACCCCGAGTTACGGCTCTTCTCTGAGTAACTCCGAGTTACGGTTCTTTTCTGAGTAACCCCGAGTTACAGCTCTTCTCTGAGTAACCCCGAGTTATGGCTCTTCTCTGAGTAACTCCGAGTTACGGTTCTTCTCTGAGTAACCCCGAGTTACAGCTCTTCTCTGAGTAACTCCGAGTTACGGTTCTTTTCTGAGTAACCCCGAGTTACGGCTCTTCTCTGAGTAACTCCGAGTTACGGTTCTTTTCTGAGTAACCCCGAGTTACAGCTCTTCTCTGAGTAACCCCGAGTTACGGTTCTTCTCTGAGTAACCCCGAGTTACAGCTCTTCTCTGAGTAACCCCAAGTTACGGCTCTTTTCTGAGTAACAGCTAAGTAACCCAGAGTTACGGCTCTTCTCTGAGTAACTCAGAGTTACGGTTCTTCTCTGAGTAACCCCGAGTTACAGCTCTTCTCTGAGTAACCCTGAGTTATGGCTCTTCTCTGAGTAACTCCGAGTTACGGTTCTTCTCTGAGTAACCCCGAGTTACAGCTCTTCTCTGAGTAACTCCGAGTTACGGTTCTTTTCTGAGTAACCCCGAGTTACAGCTCTTCTCTGAGTAACTCCGAGTTACGGTTCTTTTCTGAGTAACCCCGAGTTACGGCTCTTCTCTGAGTAACTCCGAGTTACGGTTCTTTTCTGAGTAACCCCGAGTTACAGCTCTTCTCTGAGTAACCCCGAGTTACGGTTCTTCTCTGAGTAACCCCGAGTTACAGCTCTTCTCTGAGTAACCCCAAGTTACGGCTCTTTTCTGAGTAACAGCTAAGTAACCCAGAGTTACGGCTCTTCTCTGAGTAACTCAGAGTTACGGTTCTTCTCTGAGTAACCCCGAGTTACAGCTCTTCTCTGAGTAACCCTGAGTTACGGTTCTTATCTGAGTAACCCCGAGTTACGGCTCTTCTCTGAGTAACCCCGAGTTACAGCTCTTCTCTGAGTAACCCCGAGTTACGGCTCTTCTCTGAGTAACTCCGAGTTACGGTTCTTTTCTGAGTAACCCCGAGTTACAGCTCTTCTCTGAGTAACCCCGAGTTATGGCTCTTCTCTGAGTAACTCCGAGTTACGGTTCTTCTCTGAGTAACCCCGAGTTACAGCTCTTCTCTGAGTAACTCCGAGTTACGGTTCTTTTCTGAGTAACCCCGAGTTACGGCTCTTCTCTGAGTAACTCCGAGTTACGGTTCTTTTCTGAGTAACCCCGAGTTACAGCTCTTCTCTGAGTAACCCCGAGTTACGGTTCTTCTCTGAGTAACCCCGAGTTACAGCTCTTCTCTGAGTAACCCTGAGTTACTGCTCTTCTCTGAGTAACCCCGAGTTACGGCTCTTCTCTGAGTAACCCTGAGTTACTGCTCTTCTCTGAGTAACCCCGAGTTACGGCTCTTCTCTGAGTAACCCCGAGTTAAGGCTCTTCTCTGAGTAACCCCGAGTTACGGCTCTTCTCTGAGTAACCCCGAGTTACGGTTCTTCTCTGAGTAACCCCGAGTTACAGCTCTTCTCTGAGTAACCCCGAGTTACGGTTCTTCTCTGAGTAACTCCAAGTTACAGCTCTTCTCTGAGTAACCCCGAGTTACGGCTCTTCTCTGAGTAACCCCGAGTTACGGTTCTTCTCTGAGTAACTCCAAGTTACAGCTCTTCTCTGAGTAACCCCGAGTTACGGTTCTTCTCTGAGTAACCCCAAGTTACAGCTCTTCTCTGAGTAACCCTGAGTTACGGTTCTTCTCTGAGTAACCCTGAGTTACAGCTCTTCTCTGAGTAACCCCGAGTTACGGTTCTTCTCTGAGTAACCCCAAGTTACAGCTCTTCTCTGAGTAACCCTGAGTTACGGTTCTTCTCTGAGTAACCCTGAGTTACAGCTCTTCTCTGAGTAACCCCGAGTTACAGCTCTTCTCTGAGTAACCCCGAGTTACGGTTCTTCTCTGAGTAACTCCAAGTTACAGCTCTTCTCTGAGTAACCCTGAGTTACGGTTCTTCTCTGAGTAACTCCAAGTTACAGCTCTTCTCTGAGTAACCCTGAGTTACGGTTCTTCTCTGAGTAACCCTGAGTTACAGCTCTTCTCTGAGTAACCCCGAGTTACGGATCTTCTCTGAGTAACCCTGAGAGACAACTCTTCTCCGAGTATCCCAGAGTTATGGCTCTTCTTTGAGTAAAGGGCGATTTATAGTCGTTTCTTCTTCTTTCATGTTTGTGCTGCTACTGTGGTTACACGCGTGGATACTGCCTACCAGCGGTCGCGCGTGTGTTTGCACGACGACGCAAAAGTATAAATGAAAACCTACGCACGACTATAACGAGCCCTTAACCCAGAATTACGGCTTTTCTCTGAGTAACCCCGAGTCACAACTCTTCTTACAGAGTTACGGCTCTTCTCTGAACGAACACTCCAAAGTACAGACCAGATTAACTGATTGCATAATGACAATGATATGATTGACGTGAGGTGCAGATGATGAGCAAGCTCTTTTGAAAGAACAAAGATGCGCCTTGACTCACGTTTATACATATAAAACTAAGTAAATAAAAATCTTTCTGCGGGCCAGATATATTTGACAACAGAAGCCGGCCACAGAATAGATAAAGGGAAATGGCCCGCAGGCCGGGAGTTTGAGACCATTGATATAATGACTTTACTTTAGAAAGCAACCATTTATTTTAGAATGCATTTTTTTTAATTCTTCATGTAACACAGATCTCTCTTTAGTTTTAGCCTATGAATTTGTATAAGAGTAGTCTTCTAGATAATGAAGACATCAGCAAGAATCATCAAAATCTGAAACGACTGGCACATTCACTGATGGTCACCAGGAGAACCATTAACAGACACTTACATTAACATATCAAAGATCAGATCATCCATAAATGTGAGATAAGACATTGATCCGTAGGCTCTGTCCATCTCGACCTCAAACCTTTCAATCTAACTGTTGAGCAATGTTATCTGCTTGACATTTCTGTCAGGATTGCTGTTAGATGTAGTTGATGCAAATGTCATCACTGTCAGCAAATTGCCTTTAATTACCACTGACGCTGCAGATGTTAATGAGCATCTGTGCAGCCGCAGTCGAGCAGTATTTGTGTTTAGTAATGTGGTCAGGTCATTTGTCTCTGTCATGTTGTTGTGTTTGAGCTTTGATACAAAACCAAAGTAAAATGTTTCATGACACTTTAGAAGTAGAAACGTTTTCCTTTTTTAGCGAGTGAAACTTTACATTCAATTCAATTCAATTTTATTTATATAGCGCTTTTCACAATAGTTAATTGTTTCAAAGCAGCTTTACATTAATAGATGTATGAAACCGAGAAAAACGAGCATAGTAATAATGTAACGTATACAGTAAAGTAGTAAGTTAAGCCAAAGGTGGCGGACTCTCCAGGGGATGAAAAACCCCCTAGGAGAAAAACCCTCCTGGCTAGTCCAGGGGGAAAACTCCTAGGAGGGAAAAAATCCTTGAGAGAGATACATATATATATTTATATATATAAATACTATCGGGGTATGTGAACGGCTAAGCAAATTAAACTGGTTCCGCCGGTGGTCGCTGGTCAGGCATCGGCTTGGCATCTCGTAGAAGGACGGTCAGTAGATCAGCGGTGTGACAAATTTCCTAAAGCTCTTACAGTAATTAAGTCTTGATTAAATCAGTCTTGATTTAGTTTATGCTATTGCTGCTAAAAAGCAAGTGTTTAATGCAACCAAAATGTCATCAATATTTTGGATTTGGTTTGTACATTAGATGACCTCAAAACTAACGTTCATGAATCAAAGCCACAAAACAACATCTGGCATCCTCATGTCATCATCTTTCAATTTTAGGTTAAATATCTTAAAACTTTCTTAAAAATCTCTTAAAACTTTGTTGTTTTTAAAAACATGACAACAAAGAATGATTGTCAGTTTTGATAAAAGTGAAATGATGATAATGTGTTATTGATGATGAATGACACAAAACGTTTGCAGAAAACTTTATTAAACGTTAAAATATCACAATGACCACACATTCACCTGGCCAGAAGAGACAACTACAGATTCTTTAAATAAGACTTGTAACATTTAGCCAGAACAAGTACAGAAATTTACAATTGAAATGTACAAAATAATAAAAGGATGCAGCAAAACTTAAATGAAGACAATAAATAAAATTCCAATAATGAAATAGTCCTGTTATTGATCATAGAGCAGAAGATAGACGCTGGTTTATTTCTGTAAACTAGTTTCTGTTATGAGACATTATCAGTTAGGAAAAGATTAACACTGTTATTCTATCAACACAAATCAATTCTGTTCAAACACAAGATTGAACTTCATTTTTATAAAAGATGAATCATTCAATACTCAATGAATGTTGGCTGGTTTCATCTGAACTTTGTGTTTAATAGAGGTTGAGGTAGAAGCGTTTCATCTACAGCTACATGAGACAGCTGCTGTCATACTGTTTGTGTCTTCAGACTGAAAATATTACAAATTTGAGCAAAAACATGGTGATGGCAACTACACAATGATTCATATTTTCCTGATGTAAACACTGAAAGTTGTCATTTACTTTAAATGCTGTGATGGCAAATAAATAAATTATTAAAGGAATCCTTTTTTTATTACCTTCATGTCACTCATGTTTGACTTTCTTAGTGAAACACAAAATTTAATAATGTAATAATAATAATAAAAAAAATGTAATGATGTCAGTGTTATATGAAATTTGCCTTTACCTTTACGTTATTGCAAGAAAACAAATCTGTTTAATTGCTTACAAAACATTTATCAATTAACAAAGTGCAAAAAATATTTTTCTCATAAAAATTGCCACATTGAACGAGGCAGAAGTAGATCGTACCGCATGGGGTAAAGTTTGAGAGAGTTGTAAATCTATACAGTTGTAACAGAAAGAAAGGCGTTGTGAACTTTGGAAGCTTCTGGCGCTTTGGCGCCATGCGTCATCAGTTCCTGAATCGTCATCCAGTTGTCCAGAATTTTCTTGTTTCGTTTTTTCATCATCTTGCGATGGCTGAGTTCAATGATGCTGACGTCCTTACGTCCCTCACCACCGCTCTGTGGATTCTCCCGTAGGCTTTCCAGTCGACTCCTCTGCATGAACTCTCGGCGCCGGCGCTGCTCTTTGGCCCGCAGAAGCTGCCGTTTGCGCTCCTCTTTGCTCCAGTAGCGTCCCATCTTCATCTCGCTCATGGCGTCGTCATCCGTCGTCATCCCTCCGCTCCGCTCCTCCTTGATCTTGAGGGCTCGCTCGCGGAGCAGTCGATCTCTAACCGGCCGTTTGGTGATGTATCTCGTTCCGTCGCTTCTCACCTTGACCTTCCACTCCATCTTGGGTTCGGTCGGCAGGGCGACCCGTGGACCGCTCAACAAACTCTGGGTGTACCCGACAGCTGACTGCTGCTGGATCAGATGTACGACGCTCTGGTAATGTCGCCCGTGGGGCGGGATGTTGGTTTGCTGGTGTTGTCGTGAGGACAGACAGGGGATCCGTGAGCGAAGGGTCCTCCGCGGGGAGCTTTCGTCGTCTGCCGGAGGCGTCTGGTCAGACTCCGAGGGATTGCTGTGATCCGGACTGCCGCTTGGTGCTCTCCTGACGGGAGGACAAGGAGGCGAAGCGCGTCCGGTTAACAAACTGCTTTTCAGGTTCTTTCTATTGGTCAAACTAACCATCCTGTGCATGGAATGTTCTGGAGAGCGGTCCATGGCCAGCGGCGTGCTGCGGGAGCTCTCGGCGGTATTGTATGCGCTCGAACTGTCTTTGTCGGATTTCTCCGGGTGCTCGCTGATGTCCGCCAGTTTGCCTGTACGAGGGCTCTGCTGCACCTGCTCGCGTTTATGCAATTGATGCGCCTGCATGATGTTCTGGCATTCCAGCTCGATGTTGCGCAGTTCCTCGTTGAGCAGACGCAGCTCGTGCTCCATGCCGCCTCTCTGATCTCTCAGACTGCACTCGATGGTGCTGCTGTGACTGTAGAAGAGGTCGTACTCGCCGCTGTTGCGGATCTGACACTTCAGCTCCAGCAGTTGTTGATAACAATCTCCTTCAGCAACATCATCTTCCACTCCCTCACCTGAGACTCGCCCGGACGCCGGGCTCTGATCCGCAGCCTCACGCCGCTGCCGTAGACACCGCGACAGTCTCTTCTGTATTTGTGCAAGGACGTTCTTCTCAGAACCATTCCTCATCTTCTCGTGATTGTAGGAACAGGAGGCTGTGATGTTATCTTCTTGAATTCTTCTGGCCTGCAGAGAGATTTTGAGTGAGAATTATTCAAGCGCTCTTGTTTACACATAAAACATCAGAGACTTCATTACTGAATGTTTTCATATCTACTTGCAGTCATTTGGGAGATCGATTAGAACAATGAACATTTCTCTGCTTTTGTCAGGAACAGGAAAATATGAGAAATCAATTTGAAAGTATGATTCAGAATATTGGGAATTGGAAAATCCATCTATTTTAATACATTCATTTCTCACAAGGGCCGTGAGCTTTTCAAAATAAATCCAAGTTCTAATAAAGCTCAGTGAGAAACAAGCAAATCTCATGAAATATAAAGAGATTTAATCTGCCTACAGTAAATCTTTTGAACATTTTCTAAATCAAGTGTGGCATTGTTAGGATGTTATGGGAGTTGACTCTTATGTGATGTGTTTTTCTTGCCTGCTCCTCTTCTTCTTCTTCTCTGGTGGCTCTGTCTATCTCCTCTTCTTCTCTTCTCTGTTCCTCCAGCATTTCCATCTTCAGCTCCTCTAAGAACTCATTGTGTTCATCATCTAGCCACGGCTCCTCCTGGACAAACACAACATCCAGAGAACCTCATGAGACCTGTCAAAAACTCGGAATCTCCCCCCAAAATCTATTACATATACAGCCACAGAAAAAATTAGGAGACCACTCCAGTTTTGCTTTTAATCATCATTTTCACATGTATTACAACCATTTCTGTCCAGTAAAGCAAACCTCATGAGCGACAAAAATCTTGTAAAGTGTACGCAAAAATACACTGCAATGTCCATGTATATAAAAGTGTCTTTGATATGGAAAAGAAATTAAAACCATGTCAGGGTCTGAGCAGATGTATGCACTTTTGCTTGTCCGATTGCTACAGGTTTTTAAAAATATGGTGCTCGGAAATTATTTTTTCAAGATTTATAGATTTAACATCTATACGTTTTCTGTGTGCAGGTTTGAGAAATGATCATAAGATTTAAGATTTACAACGTCTTCTATGCAGCATTTTATAAATGAGGCCCTGTATCTTTTTTGCTATTTGGACCATGTTTTCCCCATTTCAATTTAAAGTAGATAAATGCAAATTAAAACATTATTTTATTAGGAACTTGGCAGAAATGATGTGGGTAGTTGGCAGAATGAAACAAAAATAATAATTTAACACATAATCGTAAATCTAGAAAAACTAAAAAAATTATCTTGAAGAGGTCACTTAATTTTAACCGCAGCTGTATATACATCTTTTTGGTATTTATTTATTGTAAAAATGTAGCCTATTTTTTTAAGACCACTGAGATATTTTGCATTGTGACATTCCGATTCTTGTAGCTATAATGTCAATTGTTCTCCATTTTCAAGTTAAAGCATTGAAGAAAGTCTTACAGTAAAGTTAAAAAACAGGCAAATTCTGATTTGATAATGTTTGCAAAGCATGATGGGAAGAGTATATTCCTCATAGTAATGTGATCCACCTCAGGGCAGCATCATTTGCTTCATCTGAATGGTGCAAAAAAGGCAAAATATAGTTTCTTATTTCTTCACCAAATGAGGCGAGTATTTCTTGCTGAAAGTGTTTTTATGACTGTGATGTTTGAAAGACATTATGCATGTTTTATATGTTTCACACACACACAGTTTGATGGTCTCTGCAGATGAAGTGTAATGAAGCACAGAAGCATCAGAACCTCACAGTCGTCTCACAGGTCAGTGTCCATTTATTACTCAAATAAAACCCAATTCATTTAACCTCGTGTGAAGTTGCTAATCATGAGGTTCATGTTTACAAGCTGCAGGTGATATTAACATGTCATTAGTTTTTATAGGCTACAGTTTAAAGTCAATGACAGTGACAGTGAATCTTATCATCCGAGAATAAAACAAAGTAAATGTCAGAGATCTCGGTGTGTTCATGATGCATCATTTACACTAAAATCAATCTTTCAATCTCATTTATACCTTTTCAAAAAAGTGTTTGGGTTTGTTTTTGGTCACATAAATTAAACGTTTTAAATTTACTTAAATAATAAAGTGTTGATGCATTCATACCTGTACTTCAGGTCTACACAAGAGCAGCACAATATTTCGGCATTCTTCATTAGACAGAACGGCCACAGACTCCTGTCTGTCCTCCACATCCCGCCCGTTAATCTGTCAATCAATCAAACAGTCAGCCAATGAGACGATGCATCAGCATGAAGCATTTAGGAGAGTAATGAAGAAGAGATGATGAGATTAAAGACCCTAGCAACTGCCCATCACTGCCCTAGCAACCACTCCAGCATCACAGCGATGAGTTTTGTACATGCAATCACCTCCAGCTAAAACTCTTTGTGTTTTGTTTGTTTGGTGTCACTAATAGAGCAGAAATGACACACATCACACATTGAACAGCTTCAGGGGTCGTCTGTCATGTTTCACATTTAATTGACTGAATGTTTTTTTCCAGAAACGGTGAGATTTCTCAGTGGAGAACACGACTGGATTTCTCCAGGTCAACAGAAACAAAAACAACTCATGGACGCCCACGGACAGACTACAGCTAAAAATACTCAGGTGTGAAATACAGTACATCTAATATAAGAGCGTACAGCTGGAGTCTATAGTAAAGATCATTGCATCTGTGTAATGACCCTGACCAGACCCCCTGTTTCCTTCAGGTCCTGTAACACACACACACAGTCCAGTAATGACTCTCTATGGAGATCAGTATCATCCCCTCAGGTGTCATAAGAAGCTCAGTGTTTCTGGATGTTGCTGACTCAAACCTTTGATTCGCCGCGGGCGCAGTTCAGAGTTCACAATGAGATGTAACATACAATCATTAAAAATGAATGCTGAAACACAATGACTACAGGCCACGCTACCGGTCATCTAATGAATCCAAGCCAAATTTACCTGTAAAATACGATCGCCTTCTCTGATACGACCGTCTCGTGCGGCGATGCTGTTCGGTTCAATCTGAGAACAAAAGCAAAGAGATTTCAGTAAGTACAAAGTCATCATGAGAATTTGTGTACACATGGACGAATCGTTCATCATTATTTCTGTGTCGCTCAAATAAATACAGCTATTATAATCAAATGACATTATTTACCATGATTTTATATAGCATTAAAAGTTTTGATAGTTTAGGAAGAAATGTCTCTATATCTTTGAAAATGTTTTAAGATTGTAACCAATCACAATCGTTCCTCTCTAGTGATTTCCTGTAGGGGGGGGGCTCATTGTTTAACAGCCAGTCAATTTCTATCTGACTGCATATCTATCCAATCAGAGCTGATCATGAATTTACTCCATCATCATCATTAGATCACAACACACTTTCTATTTGTCTGAATTAACTGTACAACATCTGTCAATTCAAATCAATTCAATAGATTTAGCGTAAAGTTGCTGTACTGCATTGTAAAACTGTTAAAAACGCCATAGAAATGTAAATGTAATGAGAATCTGCAGTGATTGATGTATAACTGAGTCTGATCATCTATCTCCTCTCTGTGTCTCACTCTTACTGAGAGATTTCAATAAACCAGTCCACATCTGCATTCAAAATCACACATGAGCTGTAATCTGACATACCTGGCCGACGTATATAGCGAGATCATCTTCATCATCTGTCCTGTAACACAGCGTAAGGCCCAGTTTCTCCTCGCTGTTCATTCGACACAATTCAACCTCCTGCACAACAAAACATCTCGCATCAGTAAAGACTTTAATAAATCAATGGACCATAAACACATGACCTGTACATATATAAGCTGTTATTATACATTTACATCATTCACTTATTACTGTTTTTATAAACTCTTCATTTGGTTAAAGTCTAGCGTTTATTGTACACTCAATGTAAATGTTCATATTAATATAACAAAACTGAATAAAGTAGATGAATAGAAAAGACAATAAAGAGAAACTATTATTATTATTATTTCACCCTGTGACATTTTCCCAAGAAAGCAACACATCAAAGATTTATTAGCAGAAGGCCAAATAATCTATCAGCACTGACTGTGCAATGTTTTCCCCAAAATCAATGTTTATTTAGTAAATAAGATTGTAATTATGTAAATGAGCATTAATTTATTCAGTCCAGCGCAAACAGAAACCATACGAATGAAAAATTCATGTGCTGTTTTTGTGTAGAGATGAAAATCTCAGCAAGACGTTTCATGACAACTCGGCTCAACACAGTTATGTCTCTTAAACAACAACACATCACTGAGTAGAGATGACTTTCATATACATGTTCACATATTTCATCCATGTATGTTCACTGACTGATTACACACAGAACACATCACACACACACACACACACACACACACACACACACACACACAACCTCCTCTACCTCACCACATCCAACCTCACACAACTGGACCTCAATCTATAACAGATCACAACCATGACCAGAGAGAGAGAGATGAAGTATAGACTCTGTTATGTGTTTGTGAGGGATGTGAAGATGATGATGTACACACACACACACACACACACACACACACACATAATGTATAGTGTATTAACGGTGGCATATTCACATACTCTCACACAAAGAGTTTACTGAACGTTTACATTAAATCTACACATGATACAGTATGCACATCACACATTGCTTTAAAAATATCTTGAAATATCATCATTGCCTATCATTTACTGAGAAACTGAAAGCATCAGTGATTTTATTCCCCGAGCGTGAAATCAAGTGCACACACTCATGGTAATAGGATCAGCGCTCAGAAATGAAGTGTGCACTACGCAGTGTCATATATATTACATTTGTTTCATGTTAATGGGAGCGCAGACGCCGAACACAACACACGCACAAATCTCCTGTGATGAGAACGCCGCAAACCTTCATATAAATTCAAATGAAACAAATAAAGTGGATGTAATTTACTTAAATCAATATTCCGCCTCTGTCCTCAAATGACTCGGAAATGAAGAGCACTCCAAAACGCAGTGTCTGTTCAAATGTGCTCCGAGTTACAGTACAAGATCAAACTCATGACATCATCTGTCAAATAATCAGACCCTTCTTATCCTGAATTCTGATTGGATGAGCAACATTCAAAGATGCTGCAAAATAGACAATGTGTGTAACAAAACATTACTAATACATCACTAAATAATTGTTTATTCATATATTTCTTTCTTTCTTTATTAATAGAAGGTAATGAGCAGTGGTTGATAGGGTCAGCTCAACACAAGTTATTACGGTAAGATTCAACATTTAAACATTAATAATCTTGAAAACATTCACGGGTAAGTGACAGTTTCCATTTTTAGATCAAATGTTCCTGTGCGCACAGTGCTTCATGTCATTATATAGAAATATATCTGATAAACATATCATTTTTTACACATTTCTTGTGTTATGCTATTTAACACATTTTGTGTTGATTTTGTGTTAAAATAAATATATGTGAAAGCACAAACTGTGGTAAAAATAACACAAACTGTGTTGCTCCGATAGTAACAAAGATGTGTCTGTTTTGGGACAACACATTTAGTGAGTGAGAGTGATTGTGTTGTATTTAACACATCCGTTCTTAAAGTGTATAAAGCTGATGTTTGATTGATCAGACTGTGATGTTTACTGCAGGTCACACACGCACACACACACACACACACACACACACACACACACACACACACACACACACACACACACACACACACTTTTTAGACAGGTTAATTTTGAGCAGGTGTTAGTAAAGTGTCTCTTATTTACCTCATACTCAAAATCTTCAGGTCTGTCATCAGTTATGATGGTGGAGAGATACTGAGATTCATCAAAGTTCTCCTGATCCACAGAATGCAGAGAATGACAACTGTAGAGACACAACAACCAATCACATCTCAGATATGTCTACATCAGATTAAATTCTCAAACAAATAGGTTTGGAACTTTTCTCGCTATAATTATTGTTACTTACTGTATCCTCGGGCAACCCTGCATCACGAAATTATGTACCTATAGTCATGTATATGTACATGTATATGTATATGTATAGTCATGTATAGTCATGTAATTTTGTGAATTTGTTTTTGTGACACTGACACGTTTTTCCGTCTTTTTTTGCATGAACATGTCACGTATTTCTGTTTACGTGTCACTGTCAGGTATTTGTTACTCAACTGTTTTGTCCTATTTTCAAACCATTGACAATCCGATTTAGGGTTAGATTTGGTGTTTGCATTAGGATGTCACTTTAAGTATTTGTTTCAGCCTTTTATTCATGATTTATTTTTTATATTTTATGATTTTTAAACCATTGTCTCCTGGCATTAGGATTAGAGTTGGATTTGGGTAAGGATGTCATTTTATGTAAATCTAACCCTAAACCGAAGTGAAAATGGTAAGAAAATAGGAAGTGATAACAGTTAACAAATACGTGACAGTGACACGTAAACAGAAATACGTGACATGTTCACGCAAAAAGGTGGAAAACGTGTCATGAAAAACAGAAAATTATCTGACTATAGGTACATAATTTCAGACTCATGACTATGTTTGCCAGCATTGTGTACTGATGTTTTTGAAAGAAACTCATTCAGAGTTGCTCAGCCAGTCAATACCCATCAGATTTGTAATAAATGTCATCAGTTTAAGTTATGAGAACATAATGAAGATATTAAAGAGATGTCTGATAATGTTGTAAAGCATCATGCATCACTGTATGTGTTGTTGAATTAGCTTTACTTCATCATTGTGTTTGGCGCATACAGCTGTATTTTATATGTCAATGTGTCTTTAAAACCAAAGTGCAATGAAAGCCAGTTTATGATCTGTTCTGAGACTGGCAGTGTTTGTTTGCTCTATAAAACAACATCTACACCGACTCAAACACCTGATGACAAATAAACAACCAATAAGAAACATGTGCTGCCTGAAATAGAGAGAGGAGACAGACGTCCATCCGATCTGAATGAACACACACAAACCTGTGTTCATCTGTTTATTCACACTTTACAGCAGCATAACACTCAATCCTTAAATGCTTTTGTGTGAAGAGTAAAAAAAAGTAATTCAGAGCGTTCACATCCATCACCAAAGGGAATTTAGAAAGAAAACAGGACTCTTAAGCAGGTGACAAATGTTAGTCTATGAATTATCAATGAAGCATTGTGCAGCTTTAATGACCTCCCTAACAGACTCACAGACATTTCATTCACTTTCAGCACAGAACAAAGACCGAGTCTCGGATCAGCTCAGACTTCTGTCTCCAGAGGACAAACACAGAAACACTTTATGCTAAACTTCAATTGGTTGAACTTCACAACAGAAGAGAGAGGAACATGAAATAAAACGCTGTGTCTTACCTGTCTGACAGAAGGAAGGGACAGATATCTGGCACAGGTGGTGTGGTAGGACGGAGTTTGGCCAAAGCCATGATGTGCTCAAAAGTGATTTCGGTTTGTGTGCACACATCGACCACCTGGACGTCCTGATCGGAGCCCTGACCCCGGGACAGTGGGGTACGCCGGAGCACCTGAACCACGATGGGGTCTTTAGCGCTGCGGAGAGCTTCCACCGCTTCTTCATGACTCGCTCTCGACAGATCTCTGCCATTCACCTGCGAATGATAAAGAAAACTTTAATACATTCATCTCAAGTCAAATGATTTACAAATATAACAGCATGATCAAAAGACTTCTCATTGGACATTATAAAGCTTCTGTCAGTGTTTGTCCATCAGTCATCTGTAATGAAGCTGTCAGAGAATCAACTGACTTCAGATCAAATCACACATACGACTCTGATGGGCATTATATCATCCAGGCACTTTAAAAAGCATCATTTAGTGGGAAAAAATAAAACAGCTTTAATCAAATGAATTCCTTCTTTCTCAAAATCTTGCCCCCAGACCGATGGAGTGAGATTGGGTGCATTAGTTATCATACGTCAGTGATCAGGACAGAATCTACACATAAACACAACGACAGCTCCCAGTGAGTCTCTCTCCACCTGCTCATCTGTTTTTTTCTGTTTTTGAGTTATTTCTACTTCGCTCTGACAACAATAAATAAACTCGGTGGATATCTCAGCGCTCAGCGTGACCTTTGTGTGAATCTGTCTGGCATTCATCACCTGTACTGTAAAGTAGGGCAGATCTTCAGGGACAGCTGGTGTGAAACACACTTTTCTCTCACGGACACACCAGAAATTAACATTTTTAAGACATTAAACACAACCGACACCAAACGTGAAGTGAGGCGGTTTAATAATCTCACACTGGATTCACTGAGCTTGTGTTCTGGTGAAGCAGAGACGCGAGAACAAAGGACTGTGTGTAGATAAATGAGCTCACCCGTGGATTATGACAAGCTGCTAGAAAAATGAGCATTAGCTGTACTCTACTGTACTGTATGTAGTCTCTGTGTCATGTCTGATGGCTGAATAAGAAGAAAGCAGAAAGAGTAAGACGACGCTTTCCTCTTTATCGTTTAAATGAGTGCCAGATGGATCAATTAATCCCAATAGAAGATGTGAATATGAATGATTTCTGCCACTGTCAGCATCTGCCCGACACCTTTTAACATCCAGCTTCATTTAAACTAATGCTAATGATGTTTCATACGGCTGTTGAATATAAGTGCTAATATACACAGATGGTGAAGGACACGACCTCTGAAGGACAGCGGGATATGAATACTGGATGATGACCACACACGTTTAACAGAGGATTTATCCTTTACACTTTATCTTAGTAAATGATTATTAAAGCAGATACACATCTGTTAAGTAAGCTATAATGTATAAGCAGGTATAAAGAAATAAGCACAAAGTGGACGGTCTTTGAAGGGTCTTAGTTTGTGATAACAACACAACAACTGGCTGTCTGTACATTATCCTACTTTTTACACAGCTATTTACCTCATAAGTAAGGTAAGGAGCATTAAATATTGATTTGAAATATTACATTTGCTTATTTTTAATGAATGTAGACCTTTCGTGAGGAAAATATGTTACTTTCAGTTTTAAGATAAGATGTTCAAATCATTCAAGTCAAAATCATTTGTAAATATAATGTCATATACAGTGTTGGGGGTAATGCATTACAAGTAATGTGCATTACATAATAATATTACTTTTCTAAAGTAACGAGTAAAGTAACGCATTACTTTAAATGTACACATTAATATTTAAGTTAAAAGTAATGCAAGTTACTTAAAAAACAATGATGTAATGAATTAAACTAAACGTAGTCACATTATGCACTCTATGCGTACACGCCTGTGTGGGAACAGTTTAAGTTAGAAACTGAGATGGCAGACCAGAGCTTGACATTTTTGTGATGAAATATGCAATTTCTGAATGCAAAACTTTTTGGTCATAAAAACACATGCAAGGCCTGAAAGAGATCAAGCCTCAGCCAAGAATAAGTAATGCAAAAGTAACTAAAAAGTAACTTATGCATTACTTTTAAAAGTAACTTTCCCCAACACTAGTTATATATATATATATATATATATATATATATATATATATATATATATATATATATATATATATATATATATTATAACAAACCTGCAAATGTCGCAACTGGCCAATCAGAATCAAGCATACCAATGAGCCGTGTAATAATATAGGACATATAGCGTAACATATGTGCATAAGTGAAAGATATCAGTTTTACAATGCGTCTTTAAAATCTTTTATATCGTAACGGAGTGCGAGGTGAACGTGAGTGCTGCAGTGGATTGTGAGAGATTTACTCTTCAGATAGATTGAATGACTGCCTCAGTAACACAGCCCATATGTGTGCCACAAAGCAATTTACATTTACATAAATACAATCTCTAATATTCAAGTTATAAGAGCCGCACACTTAGCCGTGAAGCTGCATCAAATCCAAAAAATTGTGTTGAAGGGTTGAGATTGTAAGCGGGGTACTGACGGCCCGACCCTACACCAGACTAAATGTCTCATTTCAATAATAAGTGTCAAGCTAAAATATGACTTGAGGTCCGGTACAGTAAAGACGTTATGAGTTCATAAATCACACGGACAGACAGATTGGTTGTTGGAACGGGCGCTCGGTTCTGCTCTCGTTCAGCCGGGATTTAAAACAGCAGTCGGACCACCAGGGAAATTTGACCGTCCCTTTCGCATGGCAACACGAGGCGACTAAACGCAGAGGCCTCACCTCTAAACAGCATAAAACATCAGCGTCACGCGCCCGTGGGCTATTTCTCACTGTAATGGAGCCACTCGGCTCTGCGGGAGCACCGGCCCAACACCTACATTAAACCAATGTGAACAATTTTATGGTTCAATTCATCTCCTGACACCCTGATGCTCTGTAGCAAATCCATGCGCTTCAGAAATCTTCAGTTATCTGAATAAATTGATTTCTGCAATCTTTAACTTACTTTATTAAATGAATGCTCATTGAACTTTACTAAATGATCATCGTATTACATATTTAAATATTGTAATATTGTACATAATAACATTTGATTGTGATCAATACATCGGATACAACTCACATCCTCTTTCTGTCTCTCATACAGTATCATTCTGATATAATGAGAGAAAGATACAATAATGATGTCATGATATTGATGAACAGTATTAGTGATTCCAATATTCCCCTGCAGAACTTCCGTTCAGGGGCCTTATTTATAAAATGCTGCGTAAAAACCATCCTACATTTGATCTTATGATCATTTATCAAAAATGCGTACGTGTGATTCATAAACCGAACGTACGCGCAAAAAACGCGCTGCCCCTTTCAAATCTATAAATCGCAAATGAACTTGAACTTTTGCGCAGCCGAGCAGTTTCAGATCTCCGCCTTTAAACGATGCCTAATTAATGTCACAGACATATAAAAGAGCACTTCTCGATGTCTAAACCAAATTTCGAGCAGCAAGATTGACTTGTATTTCCAAAAACCTGCAGCAATCAGAAAAGAAAAAGTGCGTACGTCTGCCCAGACCCTGACGTGGCGCTAAGCACTTTTCCACGTCAAAGACAGTTTTTATAAATATGGACTTTGCTGTGGATTTTTGCGTACGCAAACTTTACGATCAAATCTGTGCGTACGCACGCTTTATAAATGAGGCCCCAGATGTATTGTCTCCATTAAACTCAACAAATCTTAATAAAACCAGGGGCCTGAACTATAAAAATGGTTCAACAAACTCAGGGTTACAGGATTAGTTTCCTTTTAAGTTGACAAATCCAAGCCAATGTGATCAGGCCTTGTTGCTACAAGCTATTTTCATGGTACCCAAAATCCAGGATTTGCACAAACTAAATGTAAATGTAAACTGGAATATCCCACATGTTTGTACAGAGAGTCATGCTTGAGGAAATACACTTCATCTATAATAATATTGTGCTTTAGAAGGAAAACTCATGTTTCTATTTATATGTTTAGTATGTGGGGGGAGTGACGTCTTTACCCACAACCTCCTGCAGGTATCTCACATCTGATGTGTGGAAGTTTCCCATGAGTCTTTGTGTCTGTGGTGTGATGTTTAAAAGGTTTTCCTCATTCATCCCCTAAAGCATCATGAAAAAATACTCTGAACCTGTCTGGAGATTTTGTACATTTGCTAATGACCTTTACACTTTCTGCCGCAGGAATCTTTATTTCACATATCAGCTGCCTGCCAGCCGTGATAAACACCAGAAAACACTAGATGAGCATCTCTCTCTCTCTCTCTCTCTCTCTCTCTCTCTCTCTCTCTCCATCATGTGTCTCTGTTGTTGATTATTGCTGTATTTTCCCTTTAGGCATTGCATGAAGCTATTTCCAAATCATCAATCCTCAATC
>NW_027395284.1:4510934-4540958 GCF_027580225.2 Misgurnus anguillicaudatus
GTAGCCTTATTTTTTTTTAGGTTTAATTACACAGAATTCATGATAAATTAATGTATTTCATAAAATGTCATAAAACTGGGGCCACCCTGGCACCATCTCGCGGCCCCCCTGGGGGCCCCGGCTCCCAGTTTGAAAACCACTGCTCTAGGAGTTTAATAGCGGTAATGAGTTTTTTATTAATTTAAGGGCAAACAGAGTGCTTTTTAATAAAAAATGTGTTTTAAATTGAAAACTGTCTTTAAAACTAGCTTGAAGTTTGAAAATGTGAGTTGTTATCTGAGCTTTTGATTCGAGTTAATGTGTCATTTCTAGGATAGATATATTTCAAGGGCAGCAGAAAAGCATGTGTTTAAACTTCAGATATTTTATCATCCGAGACAAAACAATGACCGATTTGAAAGCTAAAGGGCAAATTTGTTTATGAAAAACTAACAGACGTGACATAAAAAGAAACAGTTGCACAACACGTGATTTCTTCATATAACACGTAACCTATTGTTATCTCTTTGATGATGTATTTCTGCCAAACAGGATATTCAAAGAAAAACAAATATAGTTATTGAAAGCTGTTTCAGAGGCTAGTGCATTATGATTATGATGGACTGACTTCATTTTGTAGAAATAATGTGTAATGATGTATGGTGCTCAGTAAGATCATAAACGTGTGTTAAGAGTTAACAATACAGTCAACATGACGTGAATAAACCACATAATTATTTACTAATAGACGCTGCAATTTGTAATCTATTTTTGGTCCCATAGCAGCGTTTGCTTAAATTGTTCATATATAAATAATTTTATTCTCTGCATCTCAAAGACAATTTCCTCTGCCTAGACGAATTGAAGCCACGTATAAGTGGACGCAAGTATGCGAGGAAGGTCAATAATTGTGTCTTGCAGAGTATAATGACATGCTTGCAGGAGTATGTCCTAACGCTGTGCGTATGGTTTAGACAGGATTAGGCTGGTCTTGCATTTTTCTTTAACCTGTTTAAGAAAATCACTAATCCCTGACAACAACAGCAACAAGCCTTTACATGTCACTTTGCCTGCATGTCATGATCTTAGGAGTATCCGGCAGAATGTCCCGAAACAATGCAAGCACAAGACTTTTTGAGGCCAAGTGTGTTTTTGACATCCCGTTGAGAAAAGAGATCTGTTTAATCATTGACCGTGGCTTACTATGTCTGTTCATTAATTTCAGGATGAATAAATTAAACTGAGCTTATAAGAACTTGCGATGATTTTTAAGCAGCAGTATTAGTAACAACTTATTATTGTGCCGAAATCATGCTTAACTGGTATGTGCGCTTTTCGTGATTATTACATCATTGGGTGATCACGATTTTTTGCGCTAGGGTGTTTTCACATATAGTTCATTTTAAAAGAACCAAACCCAGTTCACTTAAAGTGAACCAGAAAAGGGACTAGCCGAATGTGACCTCAGTCCTTTTGGTGTTCACAATATAGTGGACTCAAAAGAGGACCCAGTTCTTTTTTGGTCCTCTTTAGAACTGAACTGATCTCAGACCCTTTCTTGTTCACATCACAACTTCATAAGAACTCAGACCCCAGCTTTCTGTGCAGCAGTTTATTTTGATACAATGTCAAAACCACACGCGAAACGGACCGGGACCTCATTGATTTCACATATCAAAAAGAAATCGAACCACAAAAAACCCCAAAAGCGAACTGTACTCAGACCACCTCCAAAAGTGGTCTGAGTTCGGTTCGCTTTTGGGTCCTTTTAGGGGGGTCTGAGATCACTTGGTTTGTTCACATATAAACCCTGAACTGCTCTGAGAGCGTTTGGAGGGATCAAACGAACTAGGTGTGAAAACACCCTAAAGTCCAATCGCATATTGCCATCCAAATACTTTAAATGCTTATTTTTTCAAGTCTGTATATTAGTGCAGCAGTGTCGTGTCGTCCCGATGACCCCACTTCATCTCATGAGGGGCTATGAGCACGGTTCACTCAAATATTGATTTGCACATTCTACATGATAAACATGAAGCGTTCAGGGTTTATTTTCCTATTTTACAATGTATACAGATTATTATTATACAAAGCTAAAGGCACATACCAAAACAGAACAGAATATGAGAGCATTTCTCAAGATTTGGAACGAAGAGAGCATATTATAATGTAAACAAATTCACCCTGGGTTTCCTTCATGTGAAATGAAGGCTTGAGGGTTTATCCAAAGTGCTATAAAAAGCAACACAAGAATGAAGAAATTACAAAATTATCAAAATATTTCTTTGCTAGCATTATTATTTTGATAAATTTTTCTATTCAAGCTTTCACTGGGCTCCTTTACATACTTGCGTACCACATGTTGGCTGATGGCATTCCAATTGTGAATCATTAAGGGGCGGATTCCCGGACAGGGATTAGACTAGTCCTAAACTAAACTAAAAATAAGAGATGTCCAATTTAAAAACAACTTACACTGACATATCTTAAAATACATCAGTGCCCTTTGTTTTGCATCAAAATGCACAAAAGGGATGTTTTTAGTAAGGCATGTTTGTTAAAACTAGTTTTTCTAAGTATTTCTAATTTTTCTAATTAAACTAAGGCCTAGTCCTGGCTTAAACTAATCCCTGTCCGTGAAACCACCCCTATTAGATAGGTTTAGTATTGATTATAGTTTCCAGAAACTTGGTGAAGTCTAGGGCTGCAACCAGTGTTGGGTGTTACTACTTACTAAGTAATTAGTTAGTTACTGTAATTTGTTACCATTAAGCTTATTAACTCACCAAAGTATTTAAAGTGAAAAGGATACAAAAAAGCATGCATTTTAACTTTAGACTTTAAATTTTGATGTTAAATCCACTATTGTATATATAATTGATCTACAGTCCATACAAAGTAGTTCAATTACATCAGAAGTAACTGTAATTGAATTACTGGAAAAATAAAAGTAATCCCTTATTTTACTTTTTTAAGGTTTCCAGTTCTTACTATTAACTGGTTGGTTAATATTATTGAGATATTTGCTGTCTATTAATCCTTAAAGCACATTTTAATGCCTGATTCGGCAAAATCCTTAATCCTATCCAATTCCTACTAATAAGGCAAGTAGTTAATAGTGAGAATGGGACCGGAATAATTTATGTCCTTTTATATGATTTATTTAAGCTGTTTTTAAGCTTATCTTTGTATTATTTACTAAATAGCATTTAGAAAGTAATTGGTAATACCGGTAAGTAATTAAATACTTCTTGTAGAGAGAGTAATTTGTTCAGTAATCTAATTACATGATTGAAAGTGTGATTAGTAACTAGTAATTAATTGCTTTTTTTAAAGTAACTTACCAAAGACTGGCTTCAACTAACGATTATTTTAATCTGTTTTAATTATTATAATCGATTAATCGAGTGATTACTTTCACCATTAATCAACTAATCGGATAAAATTATCTACTCAATTACATTTTTTACTTATTATATCTAAATAAAACCTTAAATTAGGGTATTCACATGTTTTTAAATAGTAAAACGCCTTTAAATGTCAAAATATAAATAAAACACATGGAGTTTTTTCAATCTTAAGCAATGTGCTGGTGAGGACATTTTAGATTTATAAACTCATTTTTATATTCAGCTTTAGACCTTGATGAGTTTGAGACTAACCGTGCATTCACACCGCCACCGGCGAGAGCGTCAATAAAAGCTCTGGCTGCCCTACTATCAACGCTATAGAAAAGGTGTAGCGGACGCTCTGATGCTTGAATGCATTCTCTGGAATCCTCTCAAGCGGAGGTTTGCGCCTTCCGATTGGTTGCCGCCGAATGTTTCCGCCTTCCGATTGGTTGCCGCAGAGCGGATTTCAGCTGTCCTCGACGCTCACGCCGTACATGACGCGCCGCTGCTCGACGGGGCTCGCCACTGGCTCTTATTGAAAATGAATGACTTCTGGCTACTTTGACGCTCTCGCCGGTGGCGGTGTAAAGGCACAGTAAGGGCCTGTTTACACGAGAATGCTCGAGGGTAAAACGTAAAACTATTAAAACTATTTTATCTGTTGTGCCTTTTGTTTACACGGCGACGCCGTTTTGGGTGCTTAAAAACGCAAAAAAGTGAAACTTCCCCTTCAGAGTGGAAATCTTAAAAACGATCTACCGTCATGTACGTGTTTATGTTACAGGCATGTGCCAGTTCAGGAAAATAACAACAAACATGTCGGATTATTTTCATACTTCGGACCTTTCAAGTTGCCATAGCAGCTCTGATAAATATACAAGAGTCTTTCCAGCAGTTGTACGAAATATTACCAGCTAGTATTACTCATCAGAGAAGGCGCATTAATTACCTCCGTCAAACTGTTGATGCGTCAATTCGTTGGAAGCAAATTAGACGGGTTTGGACGAGACCTGGGAGAACCAGGAAGAAGGTTATACGCAGGCACACGGACTTGGTGTTGTGTGTCAGTGCTTCACATTGCCACCTAGCTGCCTGGAGTGCATACTACATCGAATATCACACACTTTTGCGTCACCATATGCACGCAGATTTCCCCCTCAAAACGCTCGTATAAACGAGGAATAAAAAGTTATAACGCAACGCCACTTTTGCGGTTTCTTTCAGATCGTTTCCATGTAGATGTAGCCTAATAACCTGTGAAATCAATTTAGACTTCTGACCATTTTTGGTCTATGGTTCGACTGTTGGCCAAAAGTTGGTAGGTGAAAACTTGCCTGTTTCAGTGAAACAGAAGTTATTTTATTAGCGTACGCCTGCTGTCATCTAAACCTGTGTGTCAGTAGTAGTAATAGGCTGATTCAGCACAGACAGTGTATAACAGTAATGCTGAATATGCCACTTTCCAAAGTCGTAAATACATGAAAGCTGCATTTTAATGCTTGCTGTACGAGTAATGAAATTTTAGATCACAGGAATCAGGGTTGAATTGCATAGCAGAGGAATGTCGGGTGTTTCATCTGGCAGTGACGTGTTCTTTAATGCCTGAAGCCCCAAGGCGCTGTCAGGGCCTGTCAGAACAGGTGTCTTACCATCTGTTCTTTTACCTGATCTCAGTGTCTCTTATCTACTTTAAATTAGTTTGGTTCATACTTTACACTTCTGATGTAAATTGTCAATGTTCATATATATTTGGCTTAAATGTAGCATGCATACTGGTTCTTAGGTTGCAAGTAATCTAAAAATCTCTTGTGGTGCAACACACTGTCGATGATCACGGCTGGTTTGGATTATACAGAAGAAAAGATTGAGAGATATGATAAGATGGATCAAAAACCAACTTATCTAAGCTGTGCAATCTACAATAATTTTATAGCTGTATAAAGCGACAAAGCAAAAGTTTGAACAGGATAAGACATGTCCTCTTCATTTCTAACACAGATTTTGGGAAGAGACATGTCCCGCCTAGATTTTGGGAAGTAATAGTCTCATAGTTTCCTTATATATAGCTTAGCAGCATGTATAAGATAAATGGTTTATTTATGTTAATAAATTGTTTGTTTGTTTTATTACGCTGTGCTCCTAGTGTGTGTTTACCAAAAATTGTGGCCAAAAATAGTTTTGTGGCTGGCTAAGGGAAAATACTAAATAAATGTACTAAACAAAAACATTTTGATGACGTGATCTAATAGCAACCAGCACTAATCCCATATTTGAAAATTACAATTCTAATTTCTCACTAAAATGCAAAAAAAAGGTGTAAAAAGTGAAAATATAACTTTATTTGAACTAAATTTGTCCTTCAGACGTTTTTTTGGCCGCCATTTTATTTTTTCGAACTTGACCAGGCTCAACCAATCACATTCTCCGTGCACGCCCATGCATAGAATAGAGTGTCTGTGCGTGCACACCAGCACTGGATTTGACGCTTTGTGCCTTCGCAGTAAATGAAAAAACGCGGATGACGTGAACTTCACTGCTTTACTCACATTGGTAACGCTCTGAAGTCGCTCGTCATTTGCATAACGTTAAAGTGTTTTCAACTTTGTCGCGTAGTTGGACACGCCCACTTCCTGTCGCCAACAGTCACTGGCTGTGTCTGTTAGCTCTAAAATGCTGCTTTCAGCAGGGGACAGCATTCCAAGGCAGGAAGGCATCAAGGCACGTCCGAATCCAACGTTAGGTTTACTTCCTATCTCCTGACTGAGATACCTTAATTGTCCTGTCCCACAATTCTATGCGTGGGCGTGCACAGAGAATGTGATTGGTCGAGCCTGGTCAAGTTCGAAAAAATAAAATAGCGACCAAAAAACCGTCTGGAGCACAAATTTAGTTCAAAGAAAGTTATATTTTCACTTTATAAGCTTTTAATTGCATTTCTAGGGAGAATTTGGAATTGTAATTTTCAAATATGGGTTATCACAAAGGCGCGCTCTATATATTTTAAACAGAATTCCATTACGTTGCCTATGAAGGCTGTCCGAATGCCTCATTGCCTCGGATGCAGCCACTTTCACTTGTGTTGCCAGAAGTCGTCCAGTGAAATCGAAATTGCGTTGCATCGCCATTGCTAGCGCTTAAATCCAGCAAACGTAGGCAACATGTTGACCTCCCTTAAGGTCAGTTTGAAAGCATTTTGAAGTGTCCGAGAAAGATGCTTTTTTGCTATTTTCGGCCAAATAGTTTTGGTTGCCAAACATTCGGTGCATCCCTATCAACAAATGTCATTCAGTAACTTTTTTTGTTGAACCATAGCTTGGAAGGTGTTTTAATTTGGAGATGGAGGATGGAATTAAAAACAGACCAAAACAGAAAGCAGAGTCTGGGGATTCCACCAGTTCACAGACAGAGAGAATAAGGTTAACATTCCTGTCCTTGACAAGGGCTCTTCCCTTCCTGTCTGTAATGCGTCTGTCATAGAAAGAGGAAAAATAAAAAGCAAGAAACATTCTTTTACTGGCCTTCATGGTCACAAGTGTGTTTGTACTATAATAAACATCTGAGCCATGCCTCTGGAGCATTCCCTCGACTCGTGACTTAAAAACAAAAACTGGGTAAACAAAAACGCCTTTGCGGCACAACGTTCATTTGAACCCGAACAACAAATGAAATTTAATCAAGCTCTGTATGATTAATTCATAAAGCCTGGCATGCGTTCTGTCACGGTGAGATATTGTGCCACTTACATGCATGTGCACTTTGCACACTCAGCCTGCGGTCTGACTGTGGTTATCAAGCCGTGACTCACGAGTCGTGTCTCAGTCCGTGGTCTTTGCTTGCTGATGGCTGCGTTTCTCGTAAGATGTTCAAACAAATCTTTGTGGCTTGGCCTGATAAAGAAACTTTACAAGTTGGAAGCCTCCGAAAATGTGTTGAGGATTTGACAGAAATCATCCGGTGTGACCTGTCAGTGTTTTGGCAACTTGGAGCAATGTCAATGCGCTTTCGATCGCAAACTATTTAAATCCTCTTATAGTATGAATCGGTTTATAATTAGCTGAACTGTCATCTAGTGCATTTTAATGAGGGCTGACCGTTCCTAATATGGCTTCTTCTGGCTTTTCCTATCATCCAGGCATTTCCTTCACCCCATTCACAAACATCCGAAATTGATTAAAAGAAGCTTGCTTTGATAAAACAGGCTTTTGCTGACACATACAATGTGTGATAGGGATGATTTCATCAGCTTTACTAACTGTTAAGCTGGCGGATGACAGCAGTACTTCTAGTGTCTGCAAGCTTGTTGGCAAGAATCTCCGTTTGAGGATTAGCTGACTATCAGACTTCTTGACACGCATTCTGATAAAATGTATATCTTAAAAGTGTCTGCCAAATGCTTAAATTATAATGTAAATGTCTTGATGTTACTGCTCTCCCCTGGCAGCATATTGAAGGCGGAGTCCATGATGTTTGAAAGCTAATGTTGATATTTGAAATCATCTAAACAAACACGCCCCTACCCCAATAGAATCTGGACCTTCTGTTGATAGACCCGCCCCACACATACGCAACCCGGCATTTTATTTGATTTGATTGGCTATAAGTGTGTTTTGGTAGTCGGCCCGTCTCCTTTTCCAACGCGTTTTTCAAACATCGTGGACTCCGCCTTTAATGAGCATGTCATGATAATATAGGTTTATGATATGTATTTGCATTTGGCAGACACTTTTATTTAAAGTGACTTATTTAAATTAAACCTGTGACCTTTACGGTCCTAATGCAAGGCTGCAGCAGTTTAGCAGAAGAAACATGCATACCACAAGTGTTCATTAACACCCCACAATGTTAAGTTTTCTATAACACTTAGAAATGTTATTTCAAAGGTGTGATAGCGCTTTCCCTGTTATGAATTCTGTGAAGTTCTGGCTGGGCGCGAGTCGGCATGGAGGATTTTACAGATGGTTAAATGTGGAGGTAGTGAAGACCGTGTTCCTGTCCGAACAGAGACTCTATTGTGTGAAGTCAGTAAGGTTTAGCACAGGGGTGCACCTGACAGAGAGGCTATTGATCCATTTCTAACTGCTCCGTGCAGCAATAACATCCCATGCAAGAAAGGGAAACGCCCAGAGAGGCTGACCCTGTCTGTCTGCCGGCCAGCCACCTCTGCTCCTCCCCAGAGACGGTTAATTTTATTTTACCAGTAGTTGGACTGAAGTGGAGGCCAGAAGGTAGAATGAAGAAATGTCAGGTAGGACTGCAATGCTAATGAAATAAATAACACATTCTGCAATTAACTAATGGTGAGACAAAGTGTCATAGAATTGATATTAGAGTAAGTCTACAATGATGTCTGACCTGACAGCTCAATTTAATAATCATTATTATTAGGGATGCACCGATAAGATTTTTTTTTTTGGCCGATACCGATTCCGATTTAAACAGACGACTTCTGGCCGATACCGATGGCGATACCGATATTAAACACTTGTATACAATACTATACAGTTGGTCTATTAGCTAGTTTATTTCTGCATCAAATTATTTTTACTGAACATGGATTGGATCTAATTAACATTCAACTGACCAACATAATAAGAGAGGCACAAATTAAGCTAAAACAAATATAATAAGACAGCATGACAACCTTCAAAGGTGGTTTTAGCTATTCAGCATTTATTTTATTAACAATATTAACTCATTTTTTACATATAATGGATTTCTTTATGCAGTTAATTAATAAACAATCGGTATCGGCCTTTCTCGTGCTATTGCCGATATGCCGATGGTTTCAAATTCATCAAATATCGGCCGATTAATATCGGCGGCCGATACATCTGTGCATCACTAATTATTATAAGCTTAAAGCTCACAAAACGCACGCTGTTTCTGGACATAGTCATGTATATTTACTAAAAACAAGTGTAACACAATATCTTGTTTTGTTGTGTTATTTTTGACCCACCGTGTGTTACTTTCGTCCCTGCAGTCAGGGTCAAAAGTAACAATTCACTACTTATATTTAACTTTATATTATACTTTATATTTGTAAGTTATTGAACACAGCAAAAATATATCTCTGTCTATAACATTATCTTTTTTTTTTTAATCTGAAAAATGGTACTTTCACTCCCGCTCTCCCCTACCTAAAGAGTATACCTACCTATAGAGTAGTATTACATCCATTATATATCCAAAGAGTCTTTAGTTTTATCAGATTTATAAAAGACAGAGTAGCTGTACTAATTCTTGGGGAGCGAATCACGAGCAAGCAACACACACAAAACATTATCCCGGTATCTCTGGATAACTTATGATTTGCTACATGTTCGTGTCGTTTACATTATATGCACTTACTGATGGCCAACAAAACACAGACATTTGATGCAGTTTTACGTACCGTCTGCGACTCATTACCCGGGAATGCTGTTTTTTTTAGAGAAGACTGAACAAACTTAAATTCCCTTATTTCCCCACAAACAATAACACACTTCTTTGGTGACGTTGATTTTGTGTCAGCTCTTGGCTGGTATGTGTGTGCACTATTCCAGTTAAAGTGCCCATATAAGGACTTCCACTGTACTTCCTGCATTGAAATTGCGCATCAAAAATGAAGATTGTTATGTATGAATCTTTCAGGTTACATTTTTTTCCAAAACTTGTATGAAGTGCATTGATTCGGCACAAAAATACAGGATTTATAAGTCAGAATAACCAATCTATATAAATGACTGGATTGCGCATGACGTCACAACTGTGAAGCCACCGCGCCGCCATGTTGGTATACCCAAACATTCTATTAAATCAATGGACGCGATCAGATTTTAATGATAAAACATCACTTTACTAGTGTTCGTTTTTATATCTGAAGTTACCCTGTACATTATTACAACACAAACGTTCTAAGCATGTACATATTTACTGAAAGTTGTACATTTTAGTTTTTAATCAGTTATTATACATTCATCATCATTACAGTATCAGATTAGCAGACAGACCGCAGCATATTTAGTATTAATGAAAAACGTGCTCATTCTGAAATCTAAATAAATAATCATACTTTGTACCGTATGTGCATGCAATAATTTGCTGGTTTTATGTTATCTAAACTTACAAGTTACCAAAACTTATTTAGAGAAATAACGCTGACCGTGTAGCTGAATGTCAAACAAAACTTTATTTATTCACCTTAACGTTTTTTTATAAATCCATTTTCCTGCCCAATTAAAACATAAACATTGCAAATAACACCAGAATTAACAGTTAATTTACATACACATATCCTAAAAATAATCTTGCGTGACTGATATGCTGTAAAGCGGGTGAATTTAAAACATGATTTTGAATGGAAGTCAATGACGCCCAAGATGGCGGCTCGAACTCTGTGCTGGCTTCACCTCACGCTGTTACGTTAAGCGTTCTATGCGCAATCCAGTCATTTGGTCAGTGGTCAGAATGCATAAATTAGCTTTAACCCCCCCCCCCCCCCAACATTCAACGTATTGCAGCTTTAAATCAATAATCAGGGGAAATATTTAACAATTTTAATAATGTCCTAACTGTAGGACAAAGTTGGGACCGTACGCATCACCCGGAGACAAGATCGGATTGTTTGTTTTCTCTGAGCTGTTTTGTAAGATCACTTGCCTTTGTACCATTATGATATCAGTGTTAACAATCTGCCTCAGGGATGTCTTGCAAAACTTGTAAAAAAGAAACACACATTTCTCACACATCCCACCCACAACCCGCTGGTTTCATTGGAATGCAGTGTTTTCATTCGCTGCCGTTTGCAGTGTCACTCATTGAGACCTCAGTGCACTGTTACAACCGTGGAACTAAACGTTTCAAATTCCTCTCATAACCCCCCCAGCGTTCAAACACGCATTCATTCATGTACACTTACAAGCACGCCCATACGCAGAAAAGCAGCACTTTTGTGCTGCACTAAATTCCACAAACCTGATTTAGGTCTCTGGCCTACAGAGGATTGAAACAGGGCAGGACTGTGGAAAACAACCGCAGTGAATCAATACTCTCATAGAGGAGAGTATTAAAAAACAGCCACCACCAGCACTTACTGTAGATCTATTTTAACCAGGGGTCTGTGATAAAGTAAACTTTCTCAGTTCAGAGTGTTTATTTAAACTAGGGATGCACCGATACAACATTTCTGGGCCAATACTGATATTCGATTACTTAGAATGACATCTACGGATACTGATAGGTAGCGATAGTTTTGCTTTTACTCCTTGTTTCAAATTATTATGTTCTGAGTAGTTGCATGAGGTCTGTTTTTTCGCTCTTTTTGATTGCCAGGATATAATCTGCCTTGATCATCTGCTGTTTTTTTAACAATCAGTGATGTACGCTAGTTGAAAAAATAGTTTTTATCTGCCAAATTATTTAAGGTATAATGTATAGGCAGTCGGTTGTTATCACAGAAATAAGCCCAAAACAGTGCGATCAGGACCCGACGCATTATCCCACTTATTACACAGCTATTGCCAGATTTACAACTAACCGGGTTGCCAGATTTACAAATAACCTCCAAAAATGTCAAAAACCAATTGCCATCTTTCAAAAAGCCATAACTTTATTATACTGTAACGTACTGTTCTCGAAATTGCAACGATTTTGGTCCCATATGCTACAGAAATTTACGGAAGAGGATTAGGGCCACTGGTGAAAAAAATATTTGAATTCTGACTTTATTCTCAGAATCCTGACTTTAATCTCAGATTAAAGTCAGAATTCTGAGATTAAAGTCAGAATTCTGAGATTAAAGTCAGAATTCTGAGATTAAAGTCGGAATTCTGAGATTAAAGTCAGAATTCTGAGATTAAAGTCGGAATTCTGAGATTAGAGTCAGAATTCTGAATTCTGAGATTAAAGTCAGAATTCTGAGATTAAAGTCAGAATTCTGAGATTAAAGTCAGAATTCTGAGATTAAAGTCAGAATTCTGAGAATAAAGTCAGAATTCTGAGAATAAAGTCAGAATTCTGAGAATAAAGTCAGAATTCTGAGAATAAAGTCAGAATTCAAATATTTTTTTCACCAGTGGCCCTAATCCTCTTCCGTAGAAATTTAATTGACGTGATCTCAAAATATATTTGGGAGCGTTTGTGCGCGTGCAAATGTTGTGGTGCGACCTGCTTTATTTATGAAACACTCACATATACTGTGAAATAATTAGCAAAAGTCTCATAGAGACCAATGAAACTTTACAAGAATGACTGTTGTTATATAGTAAAATGTACTTTTAAAATAATAAAAATAAGAAATGTATTTCTTTAGTGATGTAATCATCCTCAAAATATTTGTACTTGAATTCATTATTGGCAGGCAAATGTTTTCTCTTAATTACGAGATAACTCGCCAATGGTAGGGAAAGAGTTAAAAATGGGCCAATCACAAATCAAGTGCCTGGCAAATAATTAAAGAGCAAGTTTGATTATTCAAGCTTTTAATCTTGAGGATGTTGAAGTGTGATGCTCCTATAATAAAAAGTTACTTTCTAAGCCATGATAATGTAGGATGTTAAAATGCCATGGGAAAGGAAGTGCATTTTCATGGAAGTAAACATGAATTATTTTACAAAAGACATAATTATACATCATTTTTAAAAGCATCTGCTCTACACTCCTAACCCCGCGCGTCTCCTATTGTGAGTTTTCTCACATTTGTTTGCGAGTGAAAATCTCAATAGCAAGAACTCCAGCCAGGAAACATTTAACAGCACTCCAATTCTGCCCTATTGTTTAAATACAGAAAAAGTCAGTAGGTTTGTCTGTTGTAATGTTTCTTTCATTTGCATAATCGTAGGGCATTCATACACACACACACCACACTGGCACTATTGTATATAATCTCTGCCTTCTTTAGGCGGCCAGAAGAGGATTGTATTGAAAGAAATTGTAGTAAGCTTGACAACCATGATCGTCTTTTTCAAAGCCTCCACAAAGAGCTTTCCTTTTGCTGATGTAAAAGACAAGCAATTATTCAGATCTATGCTATATACTATATGCAGCTGTTATTAGGTGTCAAGTCAAATAATTCAGTCTTTGTGTTAAGGGAGGGTAAACGGATGTCATGCAGGAATGACTTTTAACAACAGTTACATACTGATGTCGTGTTGATACAGAGCCTGTCAAAGTCTGTGGAAGGCGAGCCATTTCATAGCAGAGATAAACAAGTCTGTCTTTTCTGATTCCTGCCAAATGCATTTCATTGTTAGCTGCATATTTGCATTTTGAGTTGTTTTGCAGAACTCAGTACCTTGTACCTTTGCTCTTAATAGTGAATTGCCTATAGGGTTGTGCCGATAGTATCGGCGATCGGCAGACATATCCCCAATAGCAGGCTTTCATGAAGATTGTTGGAAATGGTTATTATTATTTTCATCATAGTTTCACATTAACATGCACATTGCATGCTTTTCCTCGCATGAAAGTGTTTGTGGGCTTCACTTTGCGTGATAGAGCTTTTAGTTTTAACGCACGCGGATTCCTTCTTGCACACACCTGGACTTAAAGGATTAGTCCATTTAAAAAAACAACAACAACATTTACTCACCACCATGTCATCCAAACTGTTGATGTCTTTCTTTGTTCAGTCGAGAAGAAATTATGTTTTTTGAGGAAAACATTCCAGGATTTTTCTTATTTTAATGGACTTTAATGGACCCCAACACTTAACAGTTTTAATGCAGTTTAAAATTGCAGTTTCAAAGGACTCTAAACGATCTCAAACGAGGCATAAGGGTCTTTTCTAGCGAAACGATTGTCATTTTTCGCAAGAAAATAAAATGCACGTAAACCACAACTTCTCGTCTTCCTCCGGTCCTGTGACGCGCCAGCGGGACCTCACGGATAACGTATCCAAACTACGCCCCACTGTTTAGAAGTGTGGAGAAAGAGGAGCGTACCGACTTTGTTGTATTTGGAATGATACTAATTAATGTCTTTCTGTCAGTTTATTGTTTAAAATGGTCCGCAAATGTGCGTTTCATATATGTAACACTTGACCTTTCGACGTCATTAGGCAATTACATGAGGTTGCGCTGGCTCGTCACACAGAGAGAAGTTGTGGTTTAAAAGTGCGTATTTTTTATTTTTCTTGCCAAAAATGACAATCGTTTCGCTAGATAAGACCCTTATGCCTCGTTTGAGATCGTTTAGAGTTTTTGAAACTCCAATTTTAAACTGCATTAAAACGGTTAAGTGTTGGGGTCCATTAAAGTCCATTAAAATAAGAAAAATCCTGGAATGTTTTCCTCAAAAACATAATTTCTTTTCGACTGAACAAAGAAAGACATCAACAGTTTGGATGACATTGTGGTGAGTAAACTATCTGGATTTTTTTCAAGAAAATGGACTAATCCTTTAATGCGCGCGTCTTGGACTCTTGCTTTGGACCTGAAAGCGAGCGAAAATTTTTGAGCGCAATGATGCGCTCGGACTAATGGCATCAGTTTTAAGAAGGTTGCAGTCATGACATTGTTTCCCTTGATTCTTTTTTTCAATCAAGTCACTTGTCGTAAATGCGTAAAAATAACCAAATAAATAAATGAGTAAACTTGACGATCTCAAAATGGGGCATATCGCCCAACACTCATTGCCTACCTGGAAAGCATTTTAACTCTTTCACCGCCAGCGTTTTTTAAAAAAGTTGCCAGCCAGCGGCAGCGTTTTTCATCATTTTCACAAAAGTTTAATGCCTTCAAAAATAGTTCTTCTTCAAATATATAAACATACAATATACCAAATGAAAGAACAGACCCTCTGCTTTCAAAAAAAAAAAAAAAAACGTTTCATCCTACCTTTAGTAGTTCTTTTGTAATCAGCTTTTGAATATGGGTAGGTTTCTGCAAAAACACCACATTTTGTGCAAAAAGCAGAGATAATTTCATTTTTGTGACGGACTTTTCATAGAGATCCCATTCAGAGCGATCTTTAAAACAGACACGGACATGCAGCAGCTTGCCATAGGGCAATACTTCCGGGTTTAAAAAGTTGCCACCTGGTGGATAATAGCGGTATTGCGGAAAGACGGAAAATCTCATCATTGGCGGGGAAGCGGTTTCTCTTAATTGACAAGATATCTCGTCAATGGCGGGGAAAGAGTTAAAGGATCATAGCTATGCTCGTGGCAGACAAAACAAAAGGTTTTTTTTGTGCTTTGTATTTTTTATGCATATAATTTCATGTTTTTTTAAAGTCCATCTTAAAGGTGCAGTGTATACATTTAAGATGAAGTTTTGACAGAAATATAATCATATACATAACTACATCTTTCTAAAAGTGAAGCCTTATCCATCCCTTCTTAAAATGCTTCATTCAAACACACCCCCACATATCTACGTCAACACCGCTTGAACAACACCGCCCAAAAAAAGAAAGCGTAACTTTTATTTACGCTGTAGTATTGTTGGCGCCACCATGTTGTGGAGAGGCTGTGTTTTGGTAAGGGGCGTAACATTTCCGTCACACGCTTAAGGTATTCGCCCAATCACAACGCACTGGATAGCTGGCCAATCAGAGCACATCGCGCATTTCAAAACGATGAGCTTTACGCATAAAAATTGACAAATTTTAGAAAGATGGGCCATGGAGAAGCAACAATAATGTACGGCATGTGGAAAATAATATGTTTTTTGAACCATAAACTGCGTAAACACATTGGCCCTCATTTATCAAAAGTGCGTACACCAAAATTCCAGCGTACACCTGGCGTACACCCAAAACCACGGTGACTTTGAGATTTATCAATATGGACGTTGGCGTACGGTACGCTCAAATCCTACGCCTGCTCGGGAGGTGGTGTACGCACATTTTGAGTTAGTGCAGAAATGCGCAAACACTTCCTAACACCACAAAACGCACTGACAAACTAAAATATATGATATATTATGACCCACTGTAAAAAAAACATAATAATTACAAACTTCAGTGTTTATTTTTATGCAACATGGACTTCAATGTTTAATTTGAGAGACTTTACCAAAGCATTTGATTTGTATGCATATGTATTCCTTCAGTTGAGAGCCTGGGCGCTTTACCTGACGTTTCAGGGCAAAGCATGTGAGCGGAGCGGAGCGGAGCCTTGAGCGGTGCGGTAATATTACCATCAAAGCGCCTTTCTAAAAAGTCCGCTCGCTCAGCACCGCTCGTTGAACCCAGAACGCCCTTTGATGTAAAGTAAAAATCAAAGTTAAGATTGGACAGGAAGAAAACATTAAAAGGAAGTGCGGAGAGACTGTAAAAGTTAGCAAATATTCATCCTGGAATCTGAAGCGGCACATTGCAAGAAAGCACAAGGATGTGCTACGAAAACATGGTAATAATGCATCAAAAGGTAAGCTAGTTACATACCATTCGATGATAAATAAATAGCTACACATGAATAGGTAAAGTAAAATGTTTGTGTTTAATGGAGCCATAAATCCGATCATGATGACATGCGGACAAAATCATGGCCACGAATTATCTTTTATGCTACATTATGGACACTTCTTTTTCTTATTTAGTCTAAAGTATGGCCATAAATATAAAATTCGTTCCCAATATTCAACAGTTTGTTCCTTGGGATTAATTATTATAATATTTCATCATTACTATTACAATTATTATTACTTCAAATTATGAATTAGCCTAGTAAAACATGTGGATGTCGTGGAAACAAATTGTTAATTTGAATTATATCCGGAGCTCCGTATGAAACTGGATCTTAGCTAACAAACAACTGTATGTAAATACAGAAAAACACACTATAAAGTTACTACATCATTTTAAAATATTATTTAAAAAAACTTAACCGAACCATTAAGCAGACATATAATTTAGATGTAGGCAACAGTAAATAATAATAATAATAATAAATAATTATTATTCTAAATATCAATTAAGCGTCATTAATAATAAAAATAATAATACAAATATTACAAAATGTCATGCAATTATTAATGTGTCTTTAATCCCGCTCTTTAAACTCCCAAATAAAACAATTTTGTTTTTTTCCACTTCCCCGGTTTGTCTTCTTTGCCGTCTTCCATGTGTCAATGTCGTAAAATGAGGGCGTGGGGGAGGTGGAGACTCGAATTTATATGGGCTTGTTATACTAATGACGATCGTTTTCAGCCGCGGCATTTATGAAGGGCAGATATTGCGTACACCTGAATATCAACGGTACGCACAGTTTTATAAATCAGGCGGTGAGAGGAGTGTAAGCATAATCTTACGCCAACATATACGCCCGTTTCTACGCAAGAATGATAAATGAGGGCCACTGTATTACAGCAAATGTTTTAGCAATGTCATATGACCCCTTTAAAATGCCACTGAAACTCATCTAATCATCTTTGTAACAGACGATTGCAAAATAATGCAGATGGATTTCAAGAACGTGTCCTGTGTAAATTGAATGCCTTAACTACTTAGATATCGTCTTTGTACAGGGCAGCTCGCTAGTTTTTGAAACAGATGGCTCCAATAGCAGGAAAAACTTTCATTGCCAATTTTCTAGTTGCCATAGAAATGATGTGAAAAAGTTGATATTGTTTTTAAGTGTTTAATACCTGTAGGCTTCTGTTAATAAGCTGCCAGTTGGAAATGTCTCATTGAAATTCCCCACATGCACAAACGTGAGATACGAACATGTGGTTGGGTCAAGACTCGAAACACTCAGCAATCGCATCAGCGCAGCTTCCCGTTGGCGTTTCAACGGCGGCATTCAAGGCTAGTTGAACACAGATGCGTTTCCTTTCCCTGCGGAGCGGCTCCAGGTGCCCTGTTGACAGATTTGTGAGCATTTGTACGGCACTCAGAATTCTTGCTAGGCACCTTTACAACGTCCTAGCTGCTTTTCAATGAATTACTAGGTTAAACAAAATACCCCTAAAGTACAAAAGGCATTGCTTATAAATGATTAAACACCCGGTCATCTACTTCGAAGAGTCTTGAAGGCCTAAAGTGCAGCTTTGTCATCTACAATTACATTTTCACACCCAGCTGTTGCTGAGTGTTTGAAGTTTTAAAAGCAACGTAGTTTCTCACCACTGAAGTAAGAATATGCACAGTAACCAGACTTAGTCACATGGGACTAAAGTGATGTAAACCACAGGAAGAGCTTCGTCACTACTTGAAAATTGAGAGTACGAGAGCAGAAAGCATGCATGGCGGAGCAGGGAAGCGTGTCACACTGTGTCAGGGGTTTAAAATTAACAGTGCCTTTTACGAGGCTGCTTTCAATTTGAACTGCAGTGTTTCCCATTTATTCATTTATTTGCAGTGGCATGCCTCAAAATCAAAACTGACCGCCACAAATGGATTTTTGCACAGCATGTTTTTCCATTACCTCTCTTACATGACACGTTCTGTACGTCAGTTGGTGCACTCTGCTGCGAATCTGAAGTCTAGTTAATACTTGACATGTCCGCGTTGGTGCGCGTAGCAAAAATAATCACGGAGTGGGCGGTCGCGATTGGGTGTGCAAGATGCCATGGCTCCACTACTGAAAAAGACCAACCTGATGGCATATTAGTTACCCATTATTCACCCATTGTTCTTGGCAGATGTGACGCCACAAATAAAATGTAAGTCTATCAACACCATGGCAAAATTTAAATCATGGAATCAAACCATGGAATCCTGTCCACTTTGATGACATGAAGAATAACAACCAAGTACATTATTTATCATTTCTATTTTTGTATTCCATCCAAAAAGTCATACAGGTTGGGAACAATATGTGGGTGAATTAAAATAAAAACTTTTCCCCCATGTTCAGATTCCAGTTATTAGTGTTTCGTAAGACACGGGGGTTTATTATTCAAGTATTGCTACCACCATGAATAGTATCTGTTTATTTTTTTAGTTTCTTTTCTCTAAGACATAAAGCAAAAAGAGTGATGGCGAGAGAGGGAATTTCAGGGAAAAGACACAAAGCTAGTGCTGACTCGCTCTCTCCGCAGTGATTACTTGTGTTTCCTCAGGGTTTAGCTGCAGTTCAAAATGAATGAATGTTACTCGGAGGATGAATCGTTAAGATTAAGTACCGTAAAGCTATGATGACAGAGCCGTTATGTTGTTATATGCTATATTAGCAGATTTACTTTATGTTAGAAACTGTAAGTATATTGCTGGCATGTGTGTTTCTGTATGTGTGGGCATGTACAGTGTCTGAAAGTGAAAAAGCTTTTCATCTAAATTCTCATGATCCCCATCCCCCTGAGTATCCAATTATCTCCTACGGTTATAACCAGGATATGTCAGTCAGGCAGATAAATAATATACATTCACAACTGCCTCTGCACACAAATTGAACTAAAACCAATTCATCCATCTGCTCAACACTATATAGACGGTTTCAGAAGCAACAACGTAAACAAACGTTTTTGTGGACCAAACCCAACTTCACGTAGACTTTCACGTAGAATCAATAACAACAGAGTTTTTTTACAGTAGTTTATTTCTGATATTGCAGTCGTTCATATATCTAACACGTATCAACTATTACACTAAGCTAATGTTATTTATTGTAAAATTAACCTACAGTATACAATGTTAGCTACAGGTCCTTGAATTCTTGCCTGGCTGCCAAACCTCTCTGCACAGTTGCTATTTATGCTCATCGTCTCCCCTCATCTTTAGCAAACAAAACGTTCGATATTTGTTTCAGAGATCTGTTTAACACTAACCAGACCGATAAATAAATACAGACCGGAAGTTCACTTCGGTTCAGGCTAGGCTAGGACTTTGCTGCCATACCATGGATGCAGCAGGCACAATGATATTACGCAGTGCCCGAAAATAGTCCCCAGCTATTGAAAGTTACCAAGAGGACTATTAACGGGCGCTGCGTCATATCATTGCACCTGCTGCACTCATGGTCCTTTATTATTACGCCGAAATGACAGCTTTACTGATTGATCAATGACCACTTTTACATGCATAATTGCAGTAAGTATAATCGTATTAAGCGCTGTATTTTTATTCATTTATTTATTTATAACTGAAGTGCGCTTGTGTTTTAGTCACACACCTCAAAGGCGGAGTGCACAATGTTTGAAAGCCAATGTTGATATTTTAAGTCACCTAAACATACACGCCCCTACCCCAATAGAATCTGGACCTTCTTTTGATAGACCCGCCCCACACATACGCAACCCCGGAAAAGATGTTGGTTAGTACTGCTAATTGGCTACAAGTGTGTTTTGCTAATTGGCCCGACTCCCTTTTCCAAAGCGTTTTTCAGACATTTTGCACTCCGCCTTAAAGCACAAATTTGTTTTAAACTTGACATTAGGAAGTTTTACCTGAACTCTGACAACACGACTCGCTGTCAGCAGTCTGCCTTCATCCAGAAACAGCTCAAAAATCACAACAGCAGCGTTTAAAACCCTTAAGAGACATTATAAAGATAATTATAACGATAAATATATTAGTGACCACATCATAACAATAGCCTCTTTCACACAGTAATTCTGGTAAATTACCATGAATTTACCAGAATGAATTTACCAGTAAATACAAAAATGTGCTGTTCACACACGCAGTGGCGTTCCGTTATTTTACCAGTAAGACATTCACACATCAGTATCAAAATACCGGTAAATTCGTTGAGAAAGCGGAAGTACCTGTAGCACGCGGCGAGCTCAGTGTTGTATTTGTAAACAATCCACGTCGTTCATAACCACGGTCCGTATTTTGGTGTTTTCACGTCTGTGGTAAACAGTCGCGAAGTTGCTCATGACCAAACAACATTGAATGAGACGACGTCAAACCGAAAATGCGTTTTTAACAACAGTACTGTTTGCACTTTAGGCTTCACAGAGGGCGTGCTAAGGACGTCGGCGATTCGGCGGTAAGCTGTTTTAAACAACTTTGGTGAAGAAATGTGGACGTAAACTTCAGGTGTGCTCAACTTTCAAGCAGCATGTGTGTGGAAACGTCATTAAACACTGCGGGGGTAAACGCGTCATCTGTATTAAAACGCTATGATTGGCCCGAAGCTGTCAGCACGGTCTGACGTCGTCCGTTCTAAATGCCGGTAATCCTATAATTTTCGTTCACACACAGCGCTTACCGGTAAATTACTGGTAATCTTACAACCTGTCTTACTGGTAAATTGGGAGCACTGATTTACCGGAAAGGTTCTGTTCACACATGACATGTTAACGGCAATTTACCAGTAAATTACCAGTAAAGACTGTATGTGTGAAAGGGACTAATAACTTCATGCTAATTCACTCGCGCAAAGCACTTGCCTTTAATGGCATTAACTAATACTAGATATTTCTTGTAATTAAAAACTTGTTTGCAAATGTTTACATGTCACTGAATATGTAAATATGCTGTTCTTGTTGCTGTTACACAGCAAATGTCCTCAACACGCTGCATTTCTCGTAACTAAACTAAACTAGTGAAACTAGTAGTTTGTGTAATCTAATCTTACCTTTTGGCGTAGTCAGTGTGGTAGAAAAAAGCATTAAGTTATGAATTTCACAGCAACTGCATCAACGCGGTAATTTTATGTTATAGACCTCAGCAGCTTCTACACTGCATTTCAAGTGCACTTGCACTTAAAGTTCAAATAGATTTGATTTGCTGTCAATGGTTTATCGTTCATCTGGTGGGACAAAATCGCTCAGAAAGTGATCCCAACTATATTGTTCATTGTATCTTTATCGTTATAGTTGTGGCGTGAGCTATTATCTTTAATATAAAAAGGTTTTCAAAACTGTATCATTATAGTTATAATGTAAACAGCCCTTTACAGGCACTGTCGTAATGTTTCTGTCTTCATCACGGCACCGGATAATGAAATACGATCTGTTGCGCTTAATTTCCTCCAATGTTGTCTTGACAGGTGCTTCCTCATATGTTTCACTTTAGGAAACCATAACCAGCGAACTACAATGAGACGGACAATTTAATATAGCCTAACTCTAATACTTGTTAAAATACGTAATTCTCATTAAGAATCAACATTCATAGCTAAAAATCTCTAGCTACTGTATTAACAGTCTGCTTTCAGTTGCCAACTCTCTATCAAAATGATTAAAGTGACCAAAGTTATCACGGTTATCAATATTATCATGGTTTCAAAAAGAACTGATACGCACACTGAAAACATTTGAGCAAGTTTTATTTTTAAAAATCACAATTTAATATTTCATGTCCCTGAAATAATTTTTGTGGTAAAAAAAATAAATGAATCTGTCTAATAAGTTTACCGTGAATGAATACAATACATTATCCCTTAAATGCCTTCTTGTGCAAAAAACTATGTTGCATGTGCGCGCCTGCGTCAAACTGATTCTGGCTGGACAGGATTTACAGCGAGTTTTCAAAATCATGGTAATCAAACACAGTTATAATGATAATTTAATTTTAAACAATAATACTAACATTTTATCGTGGTTAATCCTGAAACCGGTAATCGTCCCATCCCTAATCTCCAGTTGCTATGAGATTATTGGAGAATTGCAGCGCCGTTCCACAATCTAGCAGCCAACGCTATTTTTTGTGTCTATGCTCTATACCGCCACAGTGCGATTGTGCCGTTGTGATTTATTGTTCTGCGTTATGTCGTTTCCCGCCACCTTGTCCGATATATACTTTGCAAAAAGCGTGGGAATTGTCGATGCTGCATTCCAATAAGAAATTAAATTCCTCCATCCAACTGTTGTTAAACTTGCAGCTATATTTCGTTTTTTGCCATAGCACCAACTGAGCTTTTTTAACTCTTTCCCTGCCATTGACGAGATAACTCGTCAATTACGAGAAAACGCTTCCCTGCCAATGGCGAGAATTTTCTGCTTTCCGCAAAACCACTATTATCCACCAGGTGGCACACATCCGCAACTTATACAACCTGAAGATAGCGCCTCACGTGAAAGAGAAAGAACTCTGTGTATGTTTTAAAGATCGCTCTGCATCTGATCTCTATCAAAAGTCCTTCACAAAAATGGAATTATCTCAGCTTTTTGCTCAAAATTGGGTGTTTTTGAAGAAACCTATATTTGAGAGGTGAAAAAAGAGAACTAATGAAGGTAGGATTAAACTTTTTTGTTTTTTTGTTTTGAAAGCAGAGGATCTGTTCTTTCATTTGATATTGTTTGTTTATATAGTTAAAGAAGAACATTTTCTGGAAGGCATTAAACTTTTGTGAAAATCATGAAAAATGTTGGCGCTGGCGGAGAAAGAGTTAATGCAAATTTGATTCTTTTACCTGCGCAGATATCAACAGGGCAACCGAGTTGTAGGTTGCCAGGTTAAGGTCAAAAATAATTTCAAAATTGTATGATTTGTTTATTGTGTGAATAAGATGCGTTTCATACAAGATCTGGCAACTGGACAACCTTGGAATAATATATTGATGTAATTATTCATATAATGAGGTAGGGCCATTCAAATTACGGGATTTTTCTGGGAGAAATAACAAAACAGGCGGGGCAGGAGATAGGTGTAAAATAAGGGAGACTGTTGACAGGTATTACCGATTGTGAACTCCTTAATATAGTGTAATGATTTTGATTGGCAGCAAAGGGTGGTGATTATTTTTTCGAAATAAAAGTCATTGTTAAAAAACATAATCTGTGAACTACTCTTGGAAAGACAAAATGTATATTGAACATTAATGACAGAGAGAGTGAACGTGAATGTGGGAATAGCCAAAAAAATGTACGAATTCATATGAAATATGATGGATACGATGCAGAATAAACAAGAAATTGGATTGGCGAATTGTTTATCGCCTCCGTCTTTTATTGTCTTTTCTTATTTTTTATGCCTGACGGATACGCAGAGCTTCACATTTTAATTAGCACCAAACTTTCTGCCGCAAGCTGACGAAAGTGAATCATCAAAGGCTCGTTTTTGTTTATTCGTCTATGCTATTTTAGGCAAAGTTCATCTCCAGAACTGTCATTCCCCTCGCGGCCGTTTGGAAGTTACCCATTAGCCTTGGGGAAAAAGATGAGTAAATGTTTTCAATCTCTCTTTCTCCTCGTCAAACACATGAGCGACACCAGAAGGTTCTTTGTCACGGCCTCATTTGACATAGCGTATTATGCTTTGTTTTTCCCTGCGATGGAAACCCGGGGCTCTCAAAAAACTGTGACAAAACAAGCTTGGGCGCTGCTATTTAGAAAGAAATGCGAAGAGCAGGCAAAATTCACTTTAATCTTCCAGTATTTCCTAGTCCTGCTGTGTTTATTGGCATTAACTCAAACAAAAGAGGGTTTATACTGTTTAGCCTCTGTACTTCCACGTATTTATTATACACACCCATATTATTTCCCACCCCAAAAACCACACTCCCTCCTGCAGGGGCCAGGCAGTCCAGGTACGAACATTAGCAAGGATCAAACATCTCTGTTTTATGTGCACGCATGCACGCAGTCTAATGGGACCCAAAGGGGCTTCGGTTCACGCAAGCTTCTGTTCTCACAGCCGAAAGTGAATTTCGTGCATTTTTGTGAGCTGTGTTTTCCTGTTATCGCCTCAGGCTGTGCATGACAGCCGTGAGAATGATGAAATGTCTTCCTGAAAATGAACGGTATTCTCTGGCCACAATGAATTAGCCTGGCAGTTAATGCACAAAACACATAAAGCTTTGGGTTCTCAGATGAATGTTGTGAATTTGAGTTTGACTCATGTCACCGATCCGGTTTCTCTCTTCTCATAAGCACAGTAAACCTGCTCTCTCTGTCTTATCAATGAAATTGGCAAATCACATTAAACCTTGACATTACATTTAAACAAGGTGTAAATAATAATATTTCGAAACAAAAGCCACAAGACATTATACGTCGTATAACCATGAAATGAGTATAATAAAATCATTTATTACCCTTTTAGAAGTAATATCCAATAATATGGCTCATAAACCTGATAACTTTTTGATAATATGTGCATGATACAAGAAATGGTCTGATTATTATGTACAATAAAATCTACTCATAGAAATTACTGCTTAACTTGTTCTCAGAAGTTCTTTCAACTAGCAGTCCCACTCCCTAACATCTACATTGTTATGTAATATGTTTAATGTATGCACTTTTAAGAAAATGTGTGCATTTTTTTCTTATAGTGAACATTTTGTCATTTAATCATTTGAACCCCCAGTTTTTTTCTTTGTTTGCCAGACATATTCAGTGCACATTTTCTATGTCTGTTGTTTAGGCAGTTTTAGGATGTTTAGTTTTGAATAATGTGTAAACAGGAACAACAGCGATTTCCAAAACAAGAAGTAGAGGAGAAAATGTCTTCAAGACTCTTAAAATATGTTTGACGTAAGTTGAGTTGAGTTATTTATTAAACATGCTTGAAGGGTTTCTGGATATTATGGGAGTGGATGGTGATCGAGGTGGTCACAATTCACTTTAGTAGTAATCAGAAAACCCCAAACAACACTTTGGAAAAATATTTTAGGGTCTATAAGGTTTAGGTTTTGAAGAACAACGAAAGACATTGGGGGTTCAAATGACACAAAGTTGAGTAAATAATGACAAAGTTAAAATTTTGGGTGAGCTATCCCTTTAAAATCTCCAAAAATGCTTTATAGACTTCCATTGTAATTGCACATTATAAAAATGATTGTTGCAAATTGATTGTATATCATCTGACAGCAATATACATACAGATTGAAAGCTGCTAACAAATAAGCTAAAGGATTAGTTCATTTTCTTAAAAAAAAATCCAACAATAATTTACTCACCACCATGTCATCCAAAATGTTGATGTCTTTCTTTGTTCAGTCGAGAAGAAAATGTTTTTTGAGGAAAACATTCTAGGATTTTTCTCATTTTAATGGAACCCAACACTTAACAGTTAACACTTAAAGGAATAGTCTACTCATTTTCAATATTAAAATATGTTATTACCTTAACTAAGAATTGTTGATACATCCCTCTATCATCTGTGTGCGTGCACGTAAGCGCTGGAGCGACGCTTCGATAGCATTTAGCTTAGCCCCATTCATTCAATGGTACCATTTAGAGATAAAGTTAGAAGTGACCAAACACATCAACGTTTTTCCTATTTAAGACGAGTAGTTATACGAGCAAGTTTGGTGGTACAAAATAAAACGTAGCGCTTTTCTAATCGGATTTAAAAGAAGAACTATATTTTATGGCGTAATAGCACTTTTGGGAGTACTTCGACTCGGCGCAGTAACACCCTCCCTCTCCCATTATGAGAGGGAGAAGGGGAGCGGACTTTTCAGGCGAGTCGAAGTACTCCCAAAAGTGCTATTACGCCATAAAATATAGTTCCTCTTTTAAATCCGCTTAGAAAAGCGCTACGTTTTATTTTGTACCACCAAACTTGCTGGTATAACTACTATAATATTGAAAATGAGTAGACTATTCCTTTAACTGTTTTTTTAACGGAGTTTTAAAAGACCCTAAACTATCCCAAACGAGGCATAAAGGTCTTATCTTGTGAAACGATTATCATTTTTGACAAGAAAATATGCACTTTTAAACCACAACTTCTCGTAATACGTCATCACGTCAAGAGGTCACGGAGGACAATGCGAAACTACGCCCCAGTGTTTACAAGTGTGGAGAAAGAGAACCGCTCGGATGTTGTTTTATGTCGAATGATACTAATTAATGTCTTTGTGTGAGTTTACTGTTTTAAATGGTCCGCAAATGTGCATTTCATATATGTAACACGTGACCTTTCCACAGCATTATGTAAATACGTGAGGTCGCGCTGGCTCGTCACACACCTGGAGGAAGAAGTTGTGATTTAAAGTGCATATTTTTTATTTTTCTTTGAAATTCTGTTAAAAAAAACCTGTGAAGTGTTGGTGTCCATTAAAGTCCATTAAAATGAGAAAAATCCTGGAATGTTTTCCTCAAAAAAAAAAAATTTCTTCTCGACTGAACAAAGAAAGACATCAACATTTTGGATGACATGGTGGTGAGTAAATTATCTGGATTTTTTTTAAGAAAATGGACTAATCCTTTAACTTGTGTTGGTCCCCGGACATTTTTTAACAGAATATTTAAGGGATTTATCACAAAAAGTTTGTGTTTGCATAATATATGTGTGTAATTTGTATATGTGTGCGTGTGTATTTGTGCATGTGTATGTATGTATGCATGCACTATGTATATATGTATGGTCTATGTATTTATTTTATATTTTTAGATATTTTATATTATATACAAATAAAACAAATGCATTTTTAAATAAAACATTTATTAAATGTATGCATATATGTGTATGTGTGTGTGTATATATATACACATAAATTATGCAAACACAAACTTTTATTGGTATGTGATTAATCGCGAGTGTCTTGAGAGCCCTAAAATAGACCAAATAATCAAAATGTAATAAACTAAACTAAACTCTTGTCTCTTATGTTTTAGGTCCAGGATGGAACATGAAGCAGAGAAATACCAGCAGCGAGTCCAAGCCATAGCGGTACGGAAAGCCCAAGCCAATTTCATTCATCATTAGATGCCGAGGCAGACAAACTTGCTAATAGTGTACATTGGATTACCTCACCATACAAACCACTGCATCGCTTAAGCTCTGCAAACAGTATTATGTTTGAAAACAGACATACACATCTATCACAGCAGTGTATAGTGTTATACATTCTGCACACATCAAATGGTTATAGATTGTAATACTAATAAAAAAGTGTGATAACTAAAAGACTGTTAGATATTACATATACATGTCACAAACACAGACGTGGGCATGGAAACGGTTGTTAGTCGTGATCTCAAACCTTCTGTGGTCTCTAAATTATTAAGACTAGTGGAGTCTGTCCAGGTCAGGTAAAACTACACCAGACAACAGTAAAAATGCATCTTTACCTACTGTCTGACATATTAAGTCATATGCTAGGCTTTTAATGTGTGAAGGCTGAGCATGCATCATCATTTAAACATTTACGAAGCGACATGTAATAGACAGGATGGTTAAAGAATAAATGTACAGTATGTTAAAAACACAATCCAGGCTTGACACTGTGCACCTATCAACCCAACTAGGCTAACTACAAACCCATAGTCAGGCTATGAGTTATCCACTTTTAGTCGAAATAAACTTGAATATGGTTGTATGTTGATTTTTGTGAACTTGCGATGATATTTCATCATGTAAGCAAAGTCAACAATGATTACAAGGTGTGTGGTTTTATTTATTTATATATTTTATTTATTTTTAGACTTTGGTTAGACGTCTATTAAAAGAGACAGTGAGCGCTTTTAGTTCAAATAGATCTGATTCCTGTGAACACAGTCTGAGACAATAGTATCTTTAGCCGCAATAGCGCTACAATGTGCTAACAATCACATTTAGGAAAGCTTTTGGGTAAAATGAACCAGTCAGCCAGAGGCCATGGGCAGGGCTTCATAGGGATGGGTATTGTTTTTTTTTTTTCGATACCGGTGCCAAATCGATACTTTTAAAACGGTTCCGGTGCCTAAAGCGGTACTTTGAAAAAAAAGAGTCACAGAAAGATGGTAGATGAAAGTACAGCATAAAACACAATGAAAATTCTTCTCTGTTTGTCATTTGTTTATTAATGATTTGCCTAAAGCACCATCATCTTTTAAGACCTGCATTCTTGATTTCTTTTTTATGAAATTTTTGATTTGTGAATTAAATAAAATCTCAACACTCCACTTTGAGCTCAGAAAAATGTTCTATGATTGGTTGTTAATAATCTGTTCAATGATTGGTTAAAGCCTACGCGGCTGCCGCTCACAAAAAGATAAAGGGCGAGTTCTAATCGAAAGTGATCCTCCTTATGTCCTATTCCCTTCGAAGATCAGATCTCTTGAACTCTAGAGAAAGTTGCGCAATTGTGTCTCACAGTGTGGCTAATTAAACACACTTGGCAAATAGAGCAATAAAATACAGCGTCTTTTTCTCTTTATTTGGATCGACTGTTCATGCGAAATCCTCTTCGTGAAGTGCCCTTCAATGGCGCAAAACGGCATTTGGAATTCACCCAAAATATTTTCTTATCGGCTTGTAAAACCATTCACGTTTTGACGCTTTCTGCTTGTCTCCGATGAACTTGACACTCGTGACTGCCGCGGCCTATCTCAGGCCAATATCAGCCGAAGTGCTAATAAAAACATTAGTGAGGTAATACGTTTTAGCAAATTCTCTGAAGGAATGTTACCATATTAAATATAAAATAAGCTGCCGTCAGATCAATTGCGGCATTCACGCGCTCCTCTAAGGATCTCATTTTCCAAATTTTTCTTTTAAGTCAGAATATAAAAATAACCTGGATATATATTCTTACAAAATTTGTTCGATTTGTATTATTAGGGATGTGCAGATGAGGATTTTTTCACATTTTAAACTTATTAAACACAGCGCATATTAAATGAAAATATATTTGGAAAAGAAGTTTAAAAGTTGGCTATTTAATCTTTAACATTAGATGATTTAATATTTCCATTTATTAATAAAATTAATTTTTAAAATGTTTGTTCATTATTACTCTTAACGAAAAACTCAACTCCAATAAAATAGTAGCTCCAATGACAAACTTGCTTTTATTGCTTGTTTATTAATAAAACGAATTCCACGGATGGTATCTGCGTTAAAACACAAATAAATGAAAGATTTAATTGACATAATTTTCATTACTACGAATGCTTATTTGTTC
>NW_027395284.1:4541458-4608893 GCF_027580225.2 Misgurnus anguillicaudatus
ATAGAGTGTCGAGAACTCATTTAAAATCAGCCTCCGCTGGTATCAAAACTAGTAAGAAGGTTTCTCAACAAGAAGATGGACATGGAGTATTTATTTTGGATCTGGTTTCCACTGAGAAATAGACATTAAAGACCACCCTAGAAATCTCCTATCAGCCCGAAATGTGGAAAGTAAGCATAGGATGGATGTATAAAAGGGTATCTCACGTCTCAAATAAGATGGAGGCACACTTTGGGTCGGTGTGTTATGGTCATATGTCAGAAGAACAGTGTAGAGTACCGGTCTCGTATCAATCTCTGTCATTGGACGATGTTGAAGGTCCTTCTGAAGCTTTTGAACAGTGTAGAGCCTCATTTTAAATCAGTCTCCACCAGAAGAACGGTGTTGAGTCCTCTTTAATAATTTTTAAAAATTAAGCCTCGCCTGAAGAAGACACAAAAAGCTGTCGAAACGTCGCGTGACAGGCTAACAAACCAAAGCCTTCTCTCGAACACCAGCATAACACCATCTGGAGTCCTTTAATGTTGACGGTGATCGAAGTAGATCCATACAGATCCTCTCACCTGAACACAAACTCTAACCCCAACGTCACACGAGCCCTGCAAAAAGCAGCCCTAAGCTCACTAACCACCAATGTGGATTTTTTTTCCAAAATGTAGGATAATGTGAGTGCTTGTGCATACTGTTTTGGGCCTTTGGTATGATAATGGGGACTTACCTGAGGCGGCCAGTTGAACGATGGTCAGTGCTTCCGAGTTGGACCTTGGGTCTGGCTTTGGCCTGGCTTTTAGCCAATTCCTAACCTAACTCACGCGAGTGCCTCGCTCTCTGGACCTTGAAAAGTGTGGTTTCCATTGTTGTACCAATGGTCTCACTATGGTATTACAAGTAATAAGCAAAAATATGCTTTCTAAAATTTTATTTCACGTTGGGAAGAAGAAAGAGAATTAGGAGAGAAGCCACGCCCTTCTCAGATATATAAAGAGCTATAAAAGATAGACACTGAGACAGAGGAAAAGTGGATGTAAAATTATTAAGGGGGTTTTACATTTAAAAGAAAATGTTAAACACACAATAAAAAAATATTTATGTGTGGTATATAAACTCCACCGCATAGAGTGTCGAGAACTCATTTAAAATCAGCCTCCGCTGGTATCAAAAACTAGTAAGAAGGTTTCTCAACAAGAAGATGGACATGGAGTATTTATTTTGGATCTGGTTTCCACTGAGAAATAGACATTAAAGACCACCCTAGAAATCTCCTATCAGCCCGAAATGTGGAAAGTAAGCATAGGATGGATGTATAAAAGGGTATCTCACGTCTCAAATAAGATGGAGGCACACTTTGGGTCGGTGTGTTATGGTCATATGTCAGAAGAACAGTGTAGAGTACCGGTCTCGTATCAATCTCTGTCATTGGACGATGTTGAAGGTCCTTCTGAAGCTTTTGAACAGTGTAGAGCCTCATTTTAAATCAGTCTCCACCAGAAGAACGGTGTTGAGTCCTCTTTAATAATTTTTAAAAATTAAGCCTCGCCTGAAGAAGACACAAAAAGCTGTCGAAACGTCGCGTGACAGGCTAACAAACCAAAGCCTTCTCTCGAACACCAGCATAACACCATCTGGAGTCCTTTAATGTTGACGGTGATCGAAGTAGATCCATACAGATCCTCTCACCTGAACACAAACTCTAACCCCAACGTCACACGAGCCCTGCAAAAAGCAGCCCTAAGCTCACTAACCACCAATGTGGATTTTTTTTCCAAAATGTAGGATAATGTGAGTGCTTGTGCATACTGTTTTGGGGCCTTTGGTATGATAATGGGGACTTACCTGAGGCGGCCAGTTGAACGATGGTCAGTGCTTCCGAGTTGGACCTTGGGTCTGGCTTTGGCCTGGCTTTTAGCCAATTCCTAACCTAACTCACGCGAGTGCCTCGCTCTCTGGACCTTGAAAAGTGTGGTTTCCATTGTTGTACCAATGGTCTCACTATGGTATTACAAGTAATAAGCAAAAATATGCTTTCTAAAATTTTATTTCACGTTGGGAAGAAGAAAGAGAATTAGGAGAGAAGCCACGCCCTTCTCAGATATATAAAGAGCTATAAAAGATAGACACTGAGACAGAGGAAAAGTGGATGTAAAATTATTAAGGGGGTTTTACATTTAAAAGAAAATGTTAAACACACAATAAAAAAAATATTTATGTGTGGTATATAAACTCCACCGCATAGAGTGTCGAGAACTCATTTAAAATCAGCCTCCGCTGGTATCAAAACTAGTAAGAAGGTTTCTCAACAAGAAGATGGACATGGAGTATTTATTTTGGATCTGGTTTCCACTGAGAAATAGACATTAAAGACCACCCTAGAAATCTCCTATCAGCCCGAAATGTGGAAAGTAAGCATAGGATGGATGTATAAAAGGGTATCTCACGTCTCAAATAAGATGGAGGCACACTTTGGGTCGGTGTGTTATGGTCATATGTCAGAAGAACAGTGTAGAGTACCGGTCTCGTATCAATCTCTGTCATTGGACGATGTTGAAGGTCCTTCTGAAGCTTTTGAACAGTGTAGAGCCTCATTTTAAATCAGTCTCCACCAGAAGAACGGTGTTGAGTCCTCTTTAATAATTTTTAAAAATTAAGCCTCGCCTGAAGAAGACACAAAAAGCTGTCGAAACGTCGCGTGACAGGCTAACAAACCAAAGCCTTCTCTCGAACACCAGCATAACACCATCTGGAGTCCTTTAATGTTGACGGTGATCGAAGTAGATCCATACAGATCCTCTCACCTGAACACAAACTCTAACCCCAACGTCACACGAGCCCTGCAAAAAGCAGCCCTAAGCTCACTAACCACCAATGTGGATTTTTTTTTCCAAAATGTAGGATAATGTGAGTGCTTGTGCATACTGTTTTGGGCCTTTGGTATGATAATGGGGACTTACCTGAGGCGGCCAGTTGAACGATGGTCAGTGCTTCCGAGTTGGACCTTGGGTCTGGCTTTGGCCTGGCTTTTAGCCAATTCCTAACCTAACTCACGCGAGTGCCTCGCTCTCTGGACCTTGAAAAGTGTGGTTTCCATTGTTGTACCAATGGTCTCACTATGGTATTACAAGTAATAAGCAAAAATATGCTTTCTAAAATTTTATTTCACGTTGGGAAGAAGAAAGAGAATTAGGAGAGAAGCCACGCCCTTCTCAGATATATAAAGAGCTATAAAAGATAGACACTGAGACAGAGGAAAAGTGGATGTAAAATTATTAAGGGGGTTTTACATTTAAAAGAAAATGTTAAACACACAATAAAAAAATATTTATGTGTGGTATATAAACTCCACCGCATAGAGTGTCGAGAACTCATTTAAAATCAGCCTCCGCTGGTATCAAAACTAGTAAGAAGGTTTCTCAACAAGAAGATGGACATGGAGTATTTATTTTGGATCTGGTTTCCACTGAGAAATAGACATTAAAGACCACCCTAGAAATCTCCTATCAGCCCGAAATGTGGAAAGTAAGCATAGGATGGATGTATAAAAGGGTATCTCACGTCTCAAATAAGATGGAGGCACACTTTGGGTCGGTGTGTTATGGTCATATGTCAGAAGAACAGTGTAGAGTACCGGTCTCGTATCAATCTCTGTCATTGGACGATGTTGAAGGTCCTTCTGAAGCTTTTGAACAGTGTAGAGCCTCATTTTAAATCAGTCTCCACCAGAAGAACGGTGTTGAGTCCTCTTTAATAATTTTTAAAAATTAAGCCTCGCCTGAAGAAGACACAAAAAGCTGTCGAAACGTCGCGTGACAGGCTAACAAACCAAAGCCTTCTCTCGAACACCAGCATAACACCATCTGGAGTCCTTTAATGTTGACGGTGATCGAAGTAGATCCATACAGATCCTCTCACCTGAACACAAACTCTAACCCCAACGTCACACGAGCCCTGCAAAAAGCAGCCCTAAGCTCACTAACCACCAATGTGGATTTTTTTTTCCAAAATGTAGGATAATGTGAGTGCTTGTGCATACTGTTTTGGGCCTTTGGTATGATAATGGGGACTTACCTGAGGCGGCCAGTTGAACGATGGTCAGTGCTTCCGAGTTGGACCTTGGGTCTGGCTTTGGCCTGGCTTTTAGCCAATTCCTAACCTAACTCACGCGAGTGCCTCGCTCTCTGGACCTTGAAAAGTGTGGTTTCCATTGTTGTACCAATGGTCTCACTATGGTATTACAAGTAATAAGCAAAAATATGCTTTCTAAAATTTTATTTCACGTTGGGAAGAAGAAAGAGAATTAGGAGAGAAGCCACGCCCTTCTCAGATATATAAAGAGCTATAAAAGATAGACACTGAGACAGAGGAAAAGTGGATGTAAAATTATTAAGGGGGTTTTACATTTAAAAGAAAATGTTAAACACACAATAAAAAAATATTTATGTGTGGTATATAAACTCCACCGCATAGAGTGTCGAGAACTCATTTAAAATCAGCCTCCGCTGGTATCAAAACTAGTAAGAAGGTTTCTCAACAAGAAGATGGACATGGAGTATTTATTTTGGATCTGGTTTCCACTGAGAAATAGACATTAAAGACCACCCTAGAAATCTCCTATCAGCCCGAAATGTGGAAAGTAAGCATAGGATGGATGTATAAAAGGGTATCTCACGTCTCAAATAAGATGGAGGCACACTTTGGGTCGGTGTGTTATGGTCATATGTCAGAAGAACAGTGTAGAGTACCGGTCTCGTATCAATCTCTGTCATTGGACGATGTTGAAGGTCCTTCTGAAGCTTTTGAACAGTGTAGAGCCTCATTTTAAATCAGTCTCCACCAGAAGAACGGTGTTGAGTCCTCTTTAATAATTTTTAAAAATTAAGCCTCGCCTGAAGAAGACACAAAAAGCTGTCGAAACGTCGCGTGACAGGCTAACAAACCAAAGCCTTCTCTCGAACACCAGCATAACACCATCTGGAGTCCTTTAATGTTGACGGTGATCGAAGTAGATCCATACAGATCCTCTCACCTGAACACAAACTCTAACCCCAACGTCACACGAGCCCTGCAAAAAGCAGCCCTAAGCTCACTAACCACCAATGTGGATTTTTTTTCCAAAATGTAGGATAATGTGAGTGCTTGTGCATACTGTTTTGGGCCTTTGGTATGATAATGGGGACTTACCTGAGGCGGCCAGTTGAACGATGGTCAGTGCTTCCGAGTTGGACCTTGGGTCTGGCTTTGGCCTGGCTTTTAGCCAATTCCTAACCTAACTCACGCGAGTGCCTCGCTCTCTGGACCTTGAAAAGTGTGGTTTCCATTGTTGTACCAATGGTCTCACTATGGTATTACAAGTAATAAGCAAAAATATGCTTTCTAAAATTTTATTTCACGTTGGGAAGAAGAAAGAGAATTAGGAGAGAAGCCACGCCCTTCTCAGATATATAAAGAGCTATAAAAGATAGACACTGAGACAGAGGAAAAGTGGATGTAAAATTATTAAGGGGGTTTTACATTTAAAAGAAAATGTTAAACACACAATAAAAAAATATTTATGTGTGGTATATAAACTCCACCGCATAGAGTGTCGAGAACTCATTTAAAATCAGCCTCCGCTGGTATCAAAACTAGTAAGAAGGTTTCTCAACAAGAAGATGGACATGGAGTATTTATTTTGGATCTGGTTTCCACTGAGAAATAGACATTAAAGACCACCCTAGAAATCTCCTATCAGCCCGAAATGTGGAAAGTAAGCATAGGATGGATGTATAAAAGGGTATCTCACGTCTCAAATAAGATGGAGGCACACTTTGGGTCGGTGTGTTATGGTCATATGTCAGAAGAACAGTGTAGAGTACCGGTCTCGTATCAATCTCTGTCATTGGACGATGTTGAAGGTCCTTCTGAAGCTTTTGAACAGTGTAGAGCCTCATTTTAAATCAGTCTCCACCAGAAGAACGGTGTTGAGTCCTCTTTAATAATTTTTAAAAATTAAGCCTCGCCTGAAGAAGACACAAAAAGCTGTCGAAACGTCGCGTGACAGGCTAACAAACCAAAGCCTTCTCTCGAACACCAGCATAACACCATCTGGAGTCCTTTAATGTTGACGGTGATCGAAGTAGATCCATACAGATCCTCTCACCTGAACACAAACTCTAACCCCAACGTCACACGAGCCCTGCAAAAAGCAGCCCTAAGCTCACTAACCACCAATGTGGATTTTTTTTCCAAAATGTAGGATAATGTGAGTGCTTGTGCATACTGTTTTGGGCCTTTGGTATGATAATGGGGACTTACCTGAGGCGGCCAGTTGAACGATGGTCAGTGCTTCCGAGTTGGACCTTGGGTCTGGCTTTGGCCTGGCTTTTAGCCAATTCCTAACCTAACTCACGCGAGTGCCTCGCTCTCTGGACCTTGAAAAGTGTGGTTTCCATTGTTGTACCAATGGTCTCACTATGGTATTACAAGTAATAAGCAAAAATATGCTTTCTAAAATTTTATTTCACGTTGGGAAGAAGAAAGAGAATTAGGAGAGAAGCCACGCCCTTCTCAGATATATAAAGAGCTATAAAAGATAGACACTGAGACAGAGGAAAAGTGGATGTAAAATTATTAAGGGGGTTTTACATTTAAAAGAAAATGTTAAACACACAATAAAAAAATATTTATGTGTGGTATATAAACTCCACCGCATAGAGTGTCGAGAACTCATTTAAAATCAGCCTCCGCTGGTATCAAAACTAGTAAGAAGGTTTCTCAACAAGAAGATGGACATGGAGTATTTATTTTGGATCTGGTTTCCACTGAGAAATAGACATTAAAGACCACCCTAGAAATCTCCTATCAGCCCGAAATGTGGAAAGTAAGCATAGGATGGATGTATAAAAGGGTATCTCACGTCTCAAATAAGATGGAGGCACACTTTGGGTCGGTGTGTTATGGTCATATGTCAGAAGAACAGTGTAGAGTACCGGTCTCGTATCAATCTCTGTCATTGGACGATGTTGAAGGTCCTTCTGAAGCTTTTGAACAGTGTAGAGCCTCATTTTAAATCAGTCTCCACCAGAAGAACGGTGTTGAGTCCTCTTTAATAATTTTTAAAAATTAAGCCTCGCCTGAAGAAGACACAAAAAGCTGTCGAAACGTCGCGTGACAGGCTAACAAACCAAAGCCTTCTCTCGAACACCAGCATAACACCATCTGGAGTCCTTTAATGTTGACGGTGATCGAAGTAGATCCATACAGATCCTCTCACCTGAACACAAACTCTAACCCCAACGTCACACGAGCCCTGCAAAAAGCAGCCCTAAGCTCACTAACCACCAATGTGGATTTTTTTTCCAAAATGTAGGATAATGTGAGTGCTTGTGCATACTGTTTTGGGCCTTTGGTATGATAATGGGGACTTACCTGAGGCGGCCAGTTGAACGATGGTCAGTGCTTCCGAGTTGGACCTTGGGTCTGGCTTTGGCCTGGCTTTTAGCCAATTCCTAACCTAACTCACGCGAGTGCCTCGCTCTCTGGACCTTGAAAAGTGTGGTTTCCATTGTTGTACCAATGGTCTCACTATGGTATTACAAGTAATAAGCAAAAATATGCTTTCTAAAATTTTATTTCACGTTGGGAAGAAGAAAGAGAATTAGGAGAGAAGCCACGCCCTTCTCAGATATATAAAGAGCTATAAAAGATAGACACTGAGACAGAGGAAAAGTGGATGTAAAATTATTAAGGGGGTTTTACATTTAAAAGAAAATGTTAAACACACAATAAAAAAATATTTATGTGTGGTATATAAACTCCACCGCATAGAGTGTCGAGAACTCATTTAAAATCAGCCTCCGCTGGTATCAAAACTAGTAAGAAGGTTTCTCAACAAGAAGATGGACATGGAGTATTTATTTTGGATCTGGTTTCCACTGAGAAATAGACATTAAAGACCACCCTAGAAATCTCCTATCAGCCCGAAATGTGGAAAGTAAGCATAGGATGGATGTATAAAAGGGTATCTCACGTCTCAAATAAGATGGAGGCACACTTTGGGTCGGTGTGTTATGGTCATATGTCAGAAGAACAGTGTAGAGTACCGGTCTCGTATCAATCTCTGTCATTGGACGATGTTGAAGGTCCTTCTGAAGCTTTTGAACAGTGTAGAGCCTCATTTTAAATCAGTCTCCACCAGAAGAACGGTGTTGAGTCCTCTTTAATAATTTTTAAAAATTAAGCCTCGCCTGAAGAAGACACAAAAAGCTGTCGAAACGTCGCGTGACAGGCTAACAAACCAAAGCCTTCTCTCGAACACCAGCATAACACCATCTGGAGTCCTTTAATGTTGACGGTGATCGAAGTAGATCCATACAGATCCTCTCACCTGAACACAAACTCTAACCCCAACGTCACACGAGCCCTGCAAAAAGCAGCCCTAAGCTCACTAACCACCAATGTGGATTTTTTTTCCAAAATGTAGGATAATGTGAGTGCTTGTGCATACTGTTTTGGGCCTTTGGTATGATAATGGGGACTTACCTGAGGCGGCCAGTTGAACGATGGTCAGTGCTTCCGAGTTGGACCTTGGGTCTGGCTTTGGCCTGGCTTTTAGCCAATTCCTAACCTAACTCACGCGAGTGCCTCGCTCTCTGGACCTTGAAAAGTGTGGTTTCCATTGTTGTACCAATGGTCTCACTATGGTATTACAAGTAATAAGCAAAAATATGCTTTCTAAAATTTTATTTCACGTTGGGAAGAAGAAAGAGAATTAGGAGAGAAGCCACGCCCTTCTCAGATATATAAAGAGCTATAAAAGATAGACACTGAGACAGAGGAAAAGTGGATGTAAAATTATTAAGGGGGTTTTACATTTAAAAGAAAATGTTAAACACACAATAAAAAAATATTTATGTGTGGTATATAAACTCCACCGCATAGAGTGTCGAGAACTCATTTAAAATCAGCCTCCGCTGGTATCAAAACTAGTAAGAAGGTTTCTCAACAAGAAGATGGACATGGAGTATTTATTTTGGATCTGGTTTCCACTGAGAAATAGACATTAAAGACCACCCTAGAAATCTCCTATCAGCCCGAAATGTGGAAAGTAAGCATAGGATGGATGTATAAAAGGGTATCTCACGTCTCAAATAAGATGGAGGCACACTTTGGGTCGGTGTGTTATGGTCATATGTCAGAAGAACAGTGTAGAGTACCGGTCTCGTATCAATCTCTGTCATTGGACGATGTTGAAGGTCCTTCTGAAGCTTTTGAACAGTGTAGAGCCTCATTTTAAATCAGTCTCCACCAGAAGAACGGTGTTGAGTCCTCTTTAATAATTTTTAAAAATTAAGCCTCGCCTGAAGAAGACACAAAAAGCTGTCGAAACGTCGCGTGACAGGCTAACAAACCAAAGCCTTCTCTCGAACACCAGCATAACACCATCTGGAGTCCTTTAATGTTGACGGTGATCGAAGTAGATCCATACAGATCCTCTCACCTGAACACAAACTCTAACCCCAACGTCACACGAGCCCTGCAAAAAGCAGCCCTAAGCTCACTAACCACCAATGTGGATTTTTTTTCCAAAATGTAGGATAATGTGAGTGCTTGTGCATACTGTTTTGGGCCTTTGGTATGATAATGGGGACTTACCTGAGGCGGCCAGTTGAACGATGGTCAGTGCTTCCGAGTTGGACCTTGGGTCTGGCTTTGGCCTGGCTTTTAGCCAATTCCTAACCTAACTCACGCGAGTGCCTCGCTCTCTGGACCTTGAAAAGTGTGGTTTCCATTGTTGTACCAATGGTCTCACTATGGTATTACAAGTAATAAGCAAAAATATGCTTTCTAAAATTTTATTTCACGTTGGGAAGAAGAAAGAGAATTAGGAGAGAAGCCACGCCCTTCTCAGATATATAAAGAGCTATAAAAGATAGACACTGAGACAGAGGAAAAGTGGATGTAAAATTATTAAGGGGGTTTTACATTTAAAAGAAAATGTTAAACACACAATAAAAAAATATTTATGTGTGGTATATAAACTCCACCGCATAGAGTGTCGAGAACTCATTTAAAATCAGCCTCCGCTGGTATCAAAACTAGTAAGAAGGTTTCTCAACAAGAAGATGGACATGGAGTATTTATTTTGGATCTGGTTTCCACTGAGAAATAGACATTAAAGACCACCCTAGAAATCTCCTATCAGCCCGAAATGTGGAAAGTAAGCATAGGATGGATGTATAAAAGGGTATCTCACGTCTCAAATAAGATGGAGGCACACTTTGGGTCGGTGTGTTATGGTCATATGTCAGAAGAACAGTGTAGAGTACCGGTCTCGTATCAATCTCTGTCATTGGACGATGTTGAAGGTCCTTCTGAAGCTTTTGAACAGTGTAGAGCCTCATTTTAAATCAGTCTCCACCAGAAGAACGGTGTTGAGTCCTCTTTAATAATTTTTAAAAATTAAGCCTCGCCTGAAGAAGACACAAAAAGCTGTCGAAACGTCGCGTGACAGGCTAACAAACCAAAGCCTTCTCTCGAACACCAGCATAACACCATCTGGAGTCCTTTAATGTTGACGGTGATCGAAGTAGATCCATACAGATCCTCTCACCTGAACACAAACTCTAACCCCAACGTCACACGAGCCCTGCAAAAAGCAGCCCTAAGCTCACTAACCACCAATGTGGATTTTTTTTCCAAAATGTAGGATAATGTGAGTGCTTGTGCATACTGTTTTGGGCCTTTGGTATGATAATGGGGACTTACCTGAGGCGGCCAGTTGAACGATGGTCAGTGCTTCCGAGTTGGACCTTGGGTCTGGCTTTGGCCTGGCTTTTAGCCAATTCCTAACCTAACTCACGCGAGTGCCTCGCTCTCTGGACCTTGAAAAGTGTGGTTTCCATTGTTGTACCAATGGTCTCACTATGGTATTACAAGTAATAAGCAAAAATATGCTTTCTAAAATTTTATTTCACGTTGGGAAGAAGAAAGAGAATTAGGAGAGAAGCCACGCCCTTCTCAGATATATAAAGAGCTATAAAAGATAGACACTGAGACAGAGGAAAAGTGGATGTAAAATTATTAAGGGGGTTTTACATTTAAAAGAAAATGTTAAACACACAATAAAAAAATATTTATGTGTGGTATATAAACTCCACCGCATAGAGTGTCGAGAACTCATTTAAAATCAGCCTCCGCTGGTATCAAAACTAGTAAGAAGGTTTCTCAACAAGAAGATGGACATGGAGTATTTATTTTGGATCTGGTTTCCACTGAGAAATAGACATTAAAGACCACCCTAGAAATCTCCTATCAGCCCGAAATGTGGAAAGTAAGCATAGGATGGATGTATAAAAGGGTATCTCACGTCTCAAATAAGATGGAGGCACACTTTGGGTCGGTGTGTTATGGTCATATGTCAGAAGAACAGTGTAGAGTACCGGTCTCGTATCAATCTCTGTCATTGGACGATGTTGAAGGTCCTTCTGAAGCTTTTGAACAGTGTAGAGCCTCATTTTAAATCAGTCTCCACCAGAAGAACGGTGTTGAGTCCTCTTTAATAATTTTTAAAAATTAAGCCTCGCCTGAAGAAGACACAAAAAGCTGTCGAAACGTCGCGTGACAGGCTAACAAACCAAAGCCTTCTCTCGAACACCAGCATAACACCATCTGGAGTCCTTTAATGTTGACGGTGATCGAAGTAGATCCATACAGATCCTCTCACCTGAACACAAACTCTAACCCCAACGTCACACGAGCCCTGCAAAAAGCAGCCCTAAGCTCACTAACCACCAATGTGGATTTTTTTTCCAAAATGTAGGATAATGTGAGTGCTTGTGCATACTGTTTTGGGCCTTTGGTATGATAATGGGGACTTACCTGAGGCGGCCAGTTGAACGATGGTCAGTGCTTCCGAGTTGGACCTTGGGTCTGGCTTTGGCCTGGCTTTTAGCCAATTCCTAACCTAACTCACGCGAGTGCCTCGCTCTCTGGACCTTGAAAAGTGTGGTTTCCATTGTTGTACCAATGGTCTCACTATGGTATTACAAGTAATAAGCAAAAATATGCTTTCTAAAATTTTATTTCACGTTGGGAAGAAGAAAGAGAATTAGGAGAGAAGCCACGCCCTTCTCAGATATATAAAGAGCTATAAAAGATAGACACTGAGACAGAGGAAAAGTGGATGTAAAATTATTAAGGGGGTTTTACATTTAAAAGAAAATGTTAAACACACAATAAAAAAATATTTATGTGTGGTATATAAACTCCACCGCATAGAGTGTCGAGAACTCATTTAAAATCAGCCTCCGCTGGTATCAAAACTAGTAAGAAGGTTTCTCAACAAGAAGATGGACATGGAGTATTTATTTTGGATCTGGTTTCCACTGAGAAATAGACATTAAAGACCACCCTAGAAATCTCCTATCAGCCCGAAATGTGGAAAGTAAGCATAGGATGGATGTATAAAAGGGTATCTCACGTCTCAAATAAGATGGAGGCACACTTTGGGTCGGTGTGTTATGGTCATATGTCAGAAGAACAGTGTAGAGTACCGGTCTCGTATCAATCTCTGTCATTGGACGATGTTGAAGGTCCTTCTGAAGCTTTTGAACAGTGTAGAGCCTCATTTTAAATCAGTCTCCACCAGAAGAACGGTGTTGAGTCCTCTTTAATAATTTTTAAAAATTAAGCCTCGCCTGAAGAAGACACAAAAAGCTGTCGAAACGTCGCGTGACAGGCTAACAAACCAAAGCCTTCTCTCGAACACCAGCATAACACCATCTGGAGTCCTTTAATGTTGACGGTGATCGAAGTAGATCCATACAGATCCTCTCACCTGAACACAAACTCTAACCCCAACGTCACACGAGCCCTGCAAAAAGCAGCCCTAAGCTCACTAACCACCAATGTGGATTTTTTTTCCAAAATGTAGGATAATGTGAGTGCTTGTGCATACTGTTTTGGGCCTTTGGTATGATAATGGGGACTTACCTGAGGCGGCCAGTTGAACGATGGTCAGTGCTTCCGAGTTGGACCTTGGGTCTGGCTTTGGCCTGGCTTTTAGCCAATTCCTAACCTAACTCACGCGAGTGCCTCGCTCTCTGGACCTTGAAAAGTGTGGTTTCCATTGTTGTACCAATGGTCTCACTATGGTATTACAAGTAATAAGCAAAAATATGCTTTCTAAAATTTTATTTCACGTTGGGAAGAAGAAAGAGAATTAGGAGAGAAGCCACGCCCTTCTCAGATATATAAAGAGCTATAAAAGATAGACACTGAGACAGAGGAAAAGTGGATGTAAAATTATTAAGGGGGTTTTACATTTAAAAGAAAATGTTAAACACACAATAAAAAAATATTTATGTGTGGTATATAAACTCCACCGCATAGAGTGTCGAGAACTCATTTAAAATCAGCCTCCGCTGGTATCAAAACTAGTAAGAAGGTTTCTCAACAAGAAGATGGACATGGAGTATTTATTTTGGATCTGGTTTCCACTGAGAAATAGACATTAAAGACCACCCTAGAAATCTCCTATCAGCCCGAAATGTGGAAAGTAAGCATAGGATGGATGTATAAAAGGGTATCTCACGTCTCAAATAAGATGGAGGCACACTTTGGGTCGGTGTGTTATGGTCATATGTCAGAAGAACAGTGTAGAGTACCGGTCTCGTATCAATCTCTGTCATTGGACGATGTTGAAGGTCCTTCTGAAGCTTTTGAACAGTGTAGAGCCTCATTTTAAATCAGTCTCCACCAGAAGAACGGTGTTGAGTCCTCTTTAATAATTTTTAAAAATTAAGCCTCGCCTGAAGAAGACACAAAAAGCTGTCGAAACGTCGCGTGACAGGCTAACAAACCAAAGCCTTCTCTCGAACACCAGCATAACACCATCTGGAGTCCTTTAATGTTGACGGTGATCGAAGTAGATCCATACAGATCCTCTCACCTGAACACAAACTCTAACCCCAACGTCACACGAGCCCTGCAAAAAGCAGCCCTAAGCTCACTAACCACCAATGTGGATTTTTTTTCCAAAATGTAGGATAATGTGAGTGCTTGTGCATACTGTTTTGGGCCTTTGGTATGATAATGGGGACTTACCTGAGGCGGCCAGTTGAACGATGGTCAGTGCTTCCGAGTTGGACCTTGGGTCTGGCTTTGGCCTGGCTTTTAGCCAATTCCTAACCTAACTCACGCGAGTGCCTCGCTCTCTGGACCTTGAAAAGTGTGGTTTCCATTGTTGTACCAATGGTCTCACTATGGTATTACAAGTAATAAGCAAAAATATGCTTTCTAAAATTTTATTTCACGTTGGGAAGAAGAAAGAGAATTAGGAGAGAAGCCACGCCCTTCTCAGATATATAAAGAGCTATAAAAGATAGACACTGAGACAGAGGAAAAGTGGATGTAAAATTATTAAGGGGGTTTTACATTTAAAAGAAAATGTTAAACACACAATAAAAAAATATTTATGTGTGGTATATAAACTCCACCGCATAGAGTGTCGAGAACTCATTTAAAATCAGCCTCCGCTGGTATCAAAACTAGTAAGAAGGTTTCTCAACAAGAAGATGGACATGGAGTATTTATTTTGGATCTGGTTTCCACTGAGAAATAGACATTAAAGACCACCCTAGAAATCTCCTATCAGCCCGAAATGTGGAAAGTAAGCATAGGATGGATGTATAAAAGGGTATCTCACGTCTCAAATAAGATGGAGGCACACTTTGGGTCGGTGTGTTATGGTCATATGTCAGAAGAACAGTGTAGAGTACCGGTCTCGTATCAATCTCTGTCATTGGACGATGTTGAAGGTCCTTCTGAAGCTTTTGAACAGTGTAGAGCCTCATTTTAAATCAGTCTCCACCAGAAGAACGGTGTTGAGTCCTCTTTAATAATTTTTAAAAATTAAGCCTCGCCTGAAGAAGACACAAAAAGCTGTCGAAACGTCGCGTGACAGGCTAACAAACCAAAGCCTTCTCTCGAACACCAGCATAACACCATCTGGAGTCCTTTAATGTTGACGGTGATCGAAGTAGATCCATACAGATCCTCTCACCTGAACACAAACTCTAACCCCAACGTCACACGAGCCCTGCAAAAAGCAGCCCTAAGCTCACTAACCACCAATGTGGATTTTTTTTCCAAAATGTAGGATAATGTGAGTGCTTGTGCATACTGTTTTGGGCCTTTGGTATGATAATGGGGACTTACCTGAGGCGGCCAGTTGAACGATGGTCAGTGCTTCCGAGTTGGACCTTGGGTCTGGCTTTGGCCTGGCTTTTAGCCAATTCCTAACCTAACTCACGCGAGTGCCTCGCTCTCTGGACCTTGAAAAGTGTGGTTTCCATTGTTGTACCAATGGTCTCACTATGGTATTACAAGTAATAAGCAAAAATATGCTTTCTAAAATTTTATTTCACGTTGGGAAGAAGAAAGAGAATTAGGAGAGAAGCCACGCCCTTCTCAGATATATAAAGAGCTATAAAAGATAGACACTGAGACAGAGGAAAAGTGGATGTAAAATTATTAAGGGGGTTTTACATTTAAAAGAAAATGTTAAACACACAATAAAAAAATATTTATGTGTGGTATATAAACTCCACCGCATAGAGTGTCGAGAACTCATTTAAAATCAGCCTCCGCTGGTATCAAAACTAGTAAGAAGGTTTCTCAACAAGAAGATGGACATGGAGTATTTATTTTGGATCTGGTTTCCACTGAGAAATAGACATTAAAGACCACCCTAGAAATCTCCTATCAGCCCGAAATGTGGAAAGTAAGCATAGGATGGATGTATAAAAGGGTATCTCACGTCTCAAATAAGATGGAGGCACACTTTGGGTCGGTGTGTTATGGTCATATGTCAGAAGAACAGTGTAGAGTACCGGTCTCGTATCAATCTCTGTCATTGGACGATGTTGAAGGTCCTTCTGAAGCTTTTGAACAGTGTAGAGCCTCATTTTAAATCAGTCTCCACCAGAAGAACGGTGTTGAGTCCTCTTTAATAATTTTTAAAAATTAAGCCTCGCCTGAAGAAGACACAAAAAGCTGTCGAAACGTCGCGTGACAGGCTAACAAACCAAAGCCTTCTCTCGAACACCAGCATAACACCATCTGGAGTCCTTTAATGTTGACGGTGATCGAAGTAGATCCATACAGATCCTCTCACCTGAACACAAACTCTAACCCCAACGTCACACGAGCCCTGCAAAAAGCAGCCCTAAGCTCACTAACCACCAATGTGGATTTTTTTTCCAAAATGTAGGATAATGTGAGTGCTTGTGCATACTGTTTTGGGCCTTTGGTATGATAATGGGGACTTACCTGAGGCGGCCAGTTGAACGATGGTCAGTGCTTCCGAGTTGGACCTTGGGTCTGGCTTTGGCCTGGCTTTTAGCCAATTCCTAACCTAACTCACGCGAGTGCCTCGCTCTCTGGACCTTGAAAAGTGTGGTTTCCATTGTTGTACCAATGGTCTCACTATGGTATTACAAGTAATAAGCAAAAATATGCTTTCTAAAATTTTATTTCACGTTGGGAAGAAGAAAGAGAATTAGGAGAGAAGCCACGCCCTTCTCAGATATATAAAGAGCTATAAAAGATAGACACTGAGACAGAGGAAAAGTGGATGTAAAATTATTAAGGGGGTTTTACATTTAAAAGAAAATGTTAAACACACAATAAAAAAATATTTATGTGTGGTATATAAACTCCACCGCATAGAGTGTCGAGAACTCATTTAAAATCAGCCTCCGCTGGTATCAAAACTAGTAAGAAGGTTTCTCAACAAGAAGATGGACATGGAGTATTTATTTTGGATCTGGTTTCCACTGAGAAATAGACATTAAAGACCACCCTAGAAATCTCCTATCAGCCCGAAATGTGGAAAGTAAGCATAGGATGGATGTATAAAAGGGTATCTCACGTCTCAAATAAGATGGAGGCACACTTTGGGTCGGTGTGTTATGGTCATATGTCAGAAGAACAGTGTAGAGTACCGGTCTCGTATCAATCTCTGTCATTGGACGATGTTGAAGGTCCTTCTGAAGCTTTTGAACAGTGTAGAGCCTCATTTTAAATCAGTCTCCACCAGAAGAACGGTGTTGAGTCCTCTTTAATAATTTTTAAAAATTAAGCCTCGCCTGAAGAAGACACAAAAAGCTGTCGAAACGTCGCGTGACAGGCTAACAAACCAAAGCCTTCTCTCGAACACCAGCATAACACCATCTGGAGTCCTTTAATGTTGACGGTGATCGAAGTAGATCCATACAGATCCTCTCACCTGAACACAAACTCTAACCCCAACGTCACACGAGCCCTGCAAAAAGCAGCCCTAAGCTCACTAACCACCAATGTGGATTTTTTTTCCAAAATGTAGGATAATGTGAGTGCTTGTGCATACTGTTTTGGGCCTTTGGTATGATAATGGGGACTTACCTGAGGCGGCCAGTTGAACGATGGTCAGTGCTTCCGAGTTGGACCTTGGGTCTGGCTTTGGCCTGGCTTTTAGCCAATTCCTAACCTAACTCACGCGAGTGCCTCGCTCTCTGGACCTTGAAAAGTGTGGTTTCCATTGTTGTACCAATGGTCTCACTATGGTATTACAAGTAATAAGCAAAAATATGCTTTCTAAAATTTTATTTCACGTTGGGAAGAAGAAAGAGAATTAGGAGAGAAGCCATGCCCTTCTCAGATATATAAAGAGCTATAAAAGATAGACACTGAGACAGAGGAAAAGTGGATGTAAAATTATTAAGGGGGTTTTACATTTAAAAGAAAATGTTAAACACACAATAAAAAAATATTTATGTGTGGTATATAAACTCCACCGCATAGAGTGTCGAGAACTCATTTAAAATCAGCCTCCGCTGGTATCAAAACTAGTAAGAAGGTTTCTCAACAAGAAGATGGACATGGAGTATTTATTTTGGATCTGGTTTCCACTGAGAAATAGACATTAAAGACCACCCTAGAAATCTCCTATCAGCCCGAAATGTGGAAAGTAAGCATAGGATGGATGTATAAAAGGGTATCTCACGTCTCAAATAAGATGGAGGCACACTTTGGGTCGGTGTGTTATGGTCATATGTCAGAAGAACAGTGTAGAGTACCGGTCTCGTATCAATCTCTGTCATTGGACGATGTTGAAGGTCCTTCTGAAGCTTTTGAACAGTGTAGAGCCTCATTTTAAATCAGTCTCCACCAGAAGAACGGTGTTGAGTCCTCTTTAATAATTTTTAAAAATTAAGCCTCGCCTGAAGAAGACACAAAAAGCTGTCGAAACGTCGCGTGACAGGCTAACAAACCAAAGCCTTCTCTCGAACACCAGCATAACACCATCTGGAGTCCTTTAATGTTGACGGTGATCGAAGTAGATCCATACAGATCCTCTCACCTGAACACAAACTCTAACCCCAACGTCACACGAGCCCTGCAAAAAGCAGCCCTAAGCTCACTAACCACCAATGTGGATTTTTTTTCCAAAATGTAGGATAATGTGAGTGCTTGTGCATACTGTTTTGGGCCTTTGGTATGATAATGGGGACTTACCTGAGGCGGCCAGTTGAACGATGGTCAGTGCTTCCGAGTTGGACCTTGGGTCTGGCTTTGGCCTGGCTTTTAGCCAATTCCTAACCTAACTCACGCGAGTGCCTCGCTCTCTGGACCTTGAAAAGTGTGGTTTCCATTGTTGTACCAATGGTCTCACTATGGTATTACAAGTAATAAGCAAAAATATGCTTTCTAAAATTTTATTTCACGTTGGGAAGAAGAAAGAGAATTAGGAGAGAAGCCACGCCCTTCTCAGATATATAAAGAGCTATAAAAGATAGACACTGAGACAGAGGAAAAGTGGATGTAAAATTATTAAGGGGGTTTTACATTTAAAAGAAAATGTTAAACACACAATAAAAAAATATTTATGTGTGGTATATAAACTCCACCGCATAGAGTGTCGAGAACTCATTTAAAATCAGCCTCCGCTGGTATCAAAACTAGTAAGAAGGTTTCTCAACAAGAAGATGGACATGGAGTATTTATTTTGGATCTGGTTTCCACTGAGAAATAGACATTAAAGACCACCCTAGAAATCTCCTATCAGCCCGAAATGTGGAAAGTAAGCATAGGATGGATGTATAAAAGGGTATCTCACGTCTCAAATAAGATGGAGGCACACTTTGGGTCGGTGTGTTATGGTCATATGTCAGAAGAACAGTGTAGAGTACCGGTCTCGTATCAATCTCTGTCATTGGACGATGTTGAAGGTCCTTCTGAAGCTTTTGAACAGTGTAGAGCCTCATTTTAAATCAGTCTCCACCAGAAGAACGGTGTTGAGTCCTCTTTAATAATTTTTAAAAATTAAGCCTCGCCTGAAGAAGACACAAAAAGCTGTCGAAACGTCGCGTGACAGGCTAACAAACCAAAGCCTTCTCTCGAACACCAGCATAACACCATCTGGAGTCCTTTAATGTTGACGGTGATCGAAGTAGATCCATACAGATCCTCTCACCTGAACACAAACTCTAACCCCAACGTCACACGAGCCCTGCAAAAAGCAGCCCTAAGCTCACTAACCACCAATGTGGATTTTTTTTCCAAAATGTAGGATAATGTGAGTGCTTGTGCATACTGTTTTGGGCCTTTGGTATGATAATGGGGACTTACCTGAGGCGGCCAGTTGAACGATGGTCAGTGCTTCCGAGTTGGACCTTGGGTCTGGCTTTGGCCTGGCTTTTAGCCAATTCCTAACCTAACTCACGCGAGTGCCTCGCTCTCTGGACCTTGAAAAGTGTGGTTTCCATTGTTGTACCAATGGTCTCACTATGGTATTACAAGTAATAAGCAAAAATATGCTTTCTAAAATTTTATTTCACGTTGGGAAGAAGAAAGAGAATTAGGAGAGAAGCCACGCCCTTCTCAGATATATAAAGAGCTATAAAAGATAGACACTGAGACAGAGGAAAAGTGGATGTAAAATTATTAAGGGGGTTTTACATTTAAAAGAAAATGTTAAACACACAATAAAAAAATATTTATGTGTGGTATATAAACTCCACCGCATAGAGTGTCGAGAACTCATTTAAAATCAGCCTCCGCTGGTATCAAAACTAGTAAGAAGGTTTCTCAACAAGAAGATGGACATGGAGTATTTATTTTGGATCTGGTTTCCACTGAGAAATAGACATTAAAGACCACCCTAGAAATCTCCTATCAGCCCGAAATGTGGAAAGTAAGCATAGGATGGATGTATAAAAGGGTATCTCACGTCTCAAATAAGATGGAGGCACACTTTGGGTCGGTGTGTTATGGTCATATGTCAGAAGAACAGTGTAGAGTACCGGTCTCGTATCAATCTCTGTCATTGGACGATGTTGAAGGTCCTTCTGAAGCTTTTGAACAGTGTAGAGCCTCATTTTAAATCAGTCTCCACCAGAAGAACGGTGTTGAGTCCTCTTTAATAATTTTTAAAAATTAAGCCTCGCCTGAAGAAGACACAAAAAGCTGTCGAAACGTCGCGTGACAGGCTAACAAACCAAAGCCTTCTCTCGAACACCAGCATAACACCATCTGGAGTCCTTTAATGTTGACGGTGATCGAAGTAGATCCATACAGATCCTCTCACCTGAACACAAACTCTAACCCCAACGTCACACGAGCCCTGCAAAAAGCAGCCCTAAGCTCACTAACCACCAATGTGGATTTTTTTTCCAAAATGTAGGATAATGTGAGTGCTTGTGCATACTGTTTTGGGCCTTTGGTATGATAATGGGGACTTACCTGAGGCGGCCAGTTGAACGATGGTCAGTGCTTCCGAGTTGGACCTTGGGTCTGGCTTTGGCCTGGCTTTTAGCCAATTCCTAACCTAACTCACGCGAGTGCCTCGCTCTCTGGACCTTGAAAAGTGTGGTTTCCATTGTTGTACCAATGGTCTCACTATGGTATTACAAGTAATAAGCAAAAATATGCTTTCTAAAATTTTATTTCACGTTGGGAAGAAGAAAGAGAATTAGGAGAGAAGCCACGCCCTTCTCAGATATATAAAGAGCTATAAAAGATAGACACTGAGACAGAGGAAAAGTGGATGTAAAATTATTAAGGGGGTTTTACATTTAAAAGAAAATGTTAAACACACAATAAAAAAATATTTATGTGTGGTATATAAACTCCACCGCATAGAGTGTCGAGAACTCATTTAAAATCAGCCTCCGCTGGTATCAAAACTAGTAAGAAGGTTTCTCAACAAGAAGATGGACATGGAGTATTTATTTTGGATCTGGTTTCCACTGAGAAATAGACATTAAAGACCACCCTAGAAATCTCCTATCAGCCCGAAATGTGGAAAGTAAGCATAGGATGGATGTATAAAAGGGTATCTCACGTCTCAAATAAGATGGAGGCACACTTTGGGTCGGTGTGTTATGGTCATATGTCAGAAGAACAGTGTAGAGTACCGGTCTCGTATCAATCTCTGTCATTGGACGATGTTGAAGGTCCTTCTGAAGCTTTTGAACAGTGTAGAGCCTCATTTTAAATCAGTCTCCACCAGAAGAACGGTGTTGAGTCCTCTTTAATAATTTTTAAAAATTAAGCCTCGCCTGAAGAAGACACAAAAAGCTGTCGAAACGTCGCGTGACAGGCTAACAAACCAAAGCCTTCTCTCGAACACCAGCATAACACCATCTGGAGTCCTTTAATGTTGACGGTGATCGAAGTAGATCCATACAGATCCTCTCACCTGAACACAAACTCTAACCCCAACGTCACACGAGCCCTGCAAAAAGCAGCCCTAAGCTCACTAACCACCAATGTGGATTTTTTTTCCAAAATGTAGGATAATGTGAGTGCTTGTGCATACTGTTTTGGGCCTTTGGTATGATAATGGGGACTTACCTGAGGCGGCCAGTTGAACGATGGTCAGTGCTTCCGAGTTGGACCTTGGGTCTGGCTTTGGCCTGGCTTTTAGCCAATTCCTAACCTAACTCACGCGAGTGCCTCGCTCTCTGGACCTTGAAAAGTGTGGTTTCCATTGTTGTACCAATGGTCTCACTATGGTATTACAAGTAATAAGCAAAAATATGCTTTCTAAAATTTTATTTCACGTTGGGAAGAAGAAAGAGAATTAGGAGAGAAGCCACGCCCTTCTCAGATATATAAAGAGCTATAAAAGATAGACACTGAGACAGAGGAAAAGTGGATGTAAAATTATTAAGGGGGTTTTACATTTAAAAGAAAATGTTAAACACACAATAAAAAAATATTTATGTGTGGTATATAAACTCCACCGCATAGAGTGTCGAGAACTCATTTAAAATCAGCCTCCGCTGGTATCAAAACTAGTAAGAAGGTTTCTCAACAAGAAGATGGACATGGAGTATTTATTTTGGATCTGGTTTCCACTGAGAAATAGACATTAAAGACCACCCTAGAAATCTCCTATCAGCCCGAAATGTGGAAAGTAAGCATAGGATGGATGTATAAAAGGGTATCTCACGTCTCAAATAAGATGGAGGCACACTTTGGGTCGGTGTGTTATGGTCATATGTCAGAAGAACAGTGTAGAGTACCGGTCTCGTATCAATCTCTGTCATTGGACGATGTTGAAGGTCCTTCTGAAGCTTTTGAACAGTGTAGAGCCTCATTTTAAATCAGTCTCCACCAGAAGAACGGTGTTGAGTCCTCTTTAATAATTTTTAAAAATTAAGCCTCGCCTGAAGAAGACACAAAAAGCTGTCGAAACGTCGCGTGACAGGCTAACAAACCAAAGCCTTCTCTCGAACACCAGCATAACACCATCTGGAGTCCTTTAATGTTGACGGTGATCGAAGTAGATCCATACAGATCCTCTCACCTGAACACAAACTCTAACCCCAACGTCACACGAGCCCTGCAAAAAGCAGCCCTAAGCTCACTAACCACCAATGTGGATTTTTTTTCCAAAATGTAGGATAATGTGAGTGCTTGTGCATACTGTTTTGGGCCTTTGGTATGATAATGGGGACTTACCTGAGGCGGCCAGTTGAACGATGGTCAGTGCTTCCGAGTTGGACCTTGGGTCTGGCTTTGGCCTGGCTTTTAGCCAATTCCTAACCTAACTCACGCGAGTGCCTCGCTCTCTGGACCTTGAAAAGTGTGGTTTCCATTGTTGTACCAATGGTCTCACTATGGTATTACAAGTAATAAGCAAAAATATGCTTTCTAAAATTTTATTTCACGTTGGGAAGAAGAAAGAGAATTAGGAGAGAAGCCACGCCCTTCTCAGATATATAAAGAGCTATAAAAGATAGACACTGAGACAGAGGAAAAGTGGATGTAAAATTATTAAGGGGGTTTTACATTTAAAAGAAAATGTTAAACACACAATAAAAAAATATTTATGTGTGGTATATAAACTCCACCGCATAGAGTGTCGAGAACTCATTTAAAATCAGCCTCCGCTGGTATCAAAACTAGTAAGAAGGTTTCTCAACAAGAAGATGGACATGGAGTATTTATTTTGGATCTGGTTTCCACTGAGAAATAGACATTAAAGACCACCCTAGAAATCTCCTATCAGCCCGAAATGTGGAAAGTAAGCATAGGATGGATGTATAAAAGGGTATCTCACGTCTCAAATAAGATGGAGGCACACTTTGGGTCGGTGTGTTATGGTCATATGTCAGAAGAACAGTGTAGAGTACCGGTCTCGTATCAATCTCTGTCATTGGACGATGTTGAAGGTCCTTCTGAAGCTTTTGAACAGTGTAGAGCCTCATTTTAAATCAGTCTCCACCAGAAGAACGGTGTTGAGTCCTCTTTAATAATTTTTAAAAATTAAGCCTCGCCTGAAGAAGACACAAAAAGCTGTCGAAACGTCGCGTGACAGGCTAACAAACCAAAGCCTTCTCTCGAACACCAGCATAACACCATCTGGAGTCCTTTAATGTTGACGGTGATCGAAGTAGATCCATACAGATCCTCTCACCTGAACACAAACTCTAACCCCAACGTCACACGAGCCCTGCAAAAAGCAGCCCTAAGCTCACTAACCACCAATGTGGATTTTTTTTCCAAAATGTAGGATAATGTGAGTGCTTGTGCATACTGTTTTGGGCCTTTGGTATGATAATGGGGACTTACCTGAGGCGGCCAGTTGAACGATGGTCAGTGCTTCCGAGTTGGACCTTGGGTCTGGCTTTGGCCTGGCTTTTAGCCAATTCCTAACCTAACTCACGCGAGTGCCTCGCTCTCTGGACCTTGAAAAGTGTGGTTTCCATTGTTGTACCAATGGTCTCACTATGGTATTACAAGTAATAAGCAAAAATATGCTTTCTAAAATTTTATTTCACGTTGGGAAGAAGAAAGAGAATTAGGAGAGAAGCCACGCCCTTCTCAGATATATAAAGAGCTATAAAAGATAGACACTGAGACAGAGGAAAAGTGGATGTAAAATTATTAAGGGGGTTTTACATTTAAAAGAAAATGTTAAACACACAATAAAAAAATATTTATGTGTGGTATATAAACTCCACCGCATAGAGTGTCGAGAACTCATTTAAAATCAGCCTCCGCTGGTATCAAAACTAGTAAGAAGGTTTCTCAACAAGAAGATGGACATGGAGTATTTATTTTGGATCTGGTTTCCACTGAGAAATAGACATTAAAGACCACCCTAGAAATCTCCTATCAGCCCGAAATGTGGAAAGTAAGCATAGGATGGATGTATAAAAGGGTATCTCACGTCTCAAATAAGATGGAGGCACACTTTGGGTCGGTGTGTTATGGTCATATGTCAGAAGAACAGTGTAGAGTACCGGTCTCGTATCAATCTCTGTCATTGGACGATGTTGAAGGTCCTTCTGAAGCTTTTGAACAGTGTAGAGCCTCATTTTAAATCAGTCTCCACCAGAAGAACGGTGTTGAGTCCTCTTTAATAATTTTTAAAAATTAAGCCTCGCCTGAAGAAGACACAAAAAGCTGTCGAAACGTCGCGTGACAGGCTAACAAACCAAAGCCTTCTCTCGAACACCAGCATAACACCATCTGGAGTCCTTTAATGTTGACGGTGATCGAAGTAGATCCATACAGATCCTCTCACCTGAACACAAACTCTAACCCCAACGTCACACGAGCCCTGCAAAAAGCAGCCCTAAGCTCACTAACCACCAATGTGGATTTTTTTTCCAAAATGTAGGATAATGTGAGTGCTTGTGCATACTGTTTTGGGCCTTTGGTATGATAATGGGGACTTACCTGAGGCGGCCAGTTGAACGATGGTCAGTGCTTCCGAGTTGGACCTTGGGTCTGGCTTTGGCCTGGCTTTTAGCCAATTCCTAACCTAACTCACGCGAGTGCCTCGCTCTCTGGACCTTGAAAAGTGTGGTTTCCATTGTTGTACCAATGGTCTCACTATGGTATTACAAGTAATAAGCAAAAATATGCTTTCTAAAATTTTATTTCACGTTGGGAAGAAGAAAGAGAATTAGGAGAGAAGCCACGCCCTTCTCAGATATATAAAGAGCTATCTATAAAAGATAGACACTGAGACAGAGGAAAAGTGGATGTAAAATTATTAAGGGGGTTTTACATTTAAAAGAAAATGTTAAACACACAATAAAAAAATATTTATGTGTGGTATATAAACTCCACCGCATAGAGTGTCGAGAACTCATTTAAAATCAGCCTCCGCTGGTATCAAAACTAGTAAGAAGGTTTCTCAACAAGAAGATGGACATGGAGTATTTATTTTGGATCTGGTTTCCACTGAGAAATAGACATTAAAGACCACCCTAGAAATCTCCTATCAGCCCGAAATGTGGAAAGTAAGCATAGGATGGATGTATAAAAGGGTATCTCACGTCTCAAATAAGATGGAGGCACACTTTGGGTCGGTGTGTTATGGTCATATGTCAGAAGAACAGTGTAGAGTACCGGTCTCGTATCAATCTCTGTCATTGGACGATGTTGAAGGTCCTTCTGAAGCTTTTGAACAGTGTAGAGCCTCATTTTAAATCAGTCTCCACCAGAAGAACGGTGTTGAGTCCTCTTTAATAATTTTTAAAAATTAAGCCTCGCCTGAAGAAGACACAAAAAGCTGTCGAAACGTCGCGTGACAGGCTAACAAACCAAAGCCTTCTCTCGAACACCAGCATAACACCATCTGGAGTCCTTTAATGTTGACGGTGATCGAAGTAGATCCATACAGATCCTCTCACCTGAACACAAACTCTAACCCCAACGTCACACGAGCCCTGCAAAAAGCAGCCCTAAGCTCACTAACCACCAATGTGGATTTTTTTTCCAAAATGTAGGATAATGTGAGTGCTTGTGCATACTGTTTTGGGCCTTTGGTATGATAATGGGGACTTACCTGAGGCGGCCAGTTGAACGATGGTCAGTGCTTCCGAGTTGGACCTTGGGTCTGGCTTTGGCCTGGCTTTTAGCCAATTCCTAACCTAACTCACGCGAGTGCCTCGCTCTCTGGACCTTGAAAAGTGTGGTTTCCATTGTTGTACCAATGGTCTCACTATGGTATTACAAGTAATAAGCAAAAATATGCTTTCTAAAATTTTATTTCACGTTGGGAAGAAGAAAGAGAATTAGGAGAGAAGCCACGCCCTTCTCAGATATATAAAGAGCTATAAAAGATAGACACTGAGACAGAGGAAAAGTGGATGTAAAATTATTAAGGGGGTTTTACATTTAAAAGAAAATGTTAAACACACAATAAAAAAATATTTATGTGTGGTATATAAACTCCACCGCATAGAGTGTCGAGAACTCATTTAAAATCAGCCTCCGCTGGTATCAAAACTAGTAAGAAGGTTTCTCAACAAGAAGATGGACATGGAGTATTTATTTTGGATCTGGTTTCCACTGAGAAATAGACATTAAAGACCACCCTAGAAATCTCCTATCAGCCCGAAATGTGGAAAGTAAGCATAGGATGGATGTATAAAAGGGTATCTCACGTCTCAAATAAGATGGAGGCACACTTTGGGTCGGTGTGTTATGGTCATATGTCAGAAGAACAGTGTAGAGTACCGGTCTCGTATCAATCTCTGTCATTGGACGATGTTGAAGGTCCTTCTGAAGCTTTTGAACAGTGTAGAGCCTCATTTTAAATCAGTCTCCACCAGAAGAACGGTGTTGAGTCCTCTTTAATAATTTTTAAAAATTAAGCCTCGCCTGAAGAAGACACAAAAAGCTGTCGAAACGTCGCGTGACAGGCTAACAAACCAAAGCCTTCTCTCGAACACCAGCATAACACCATCTGGAGTCCTTTAATGTTGACGGTGATCGAAGTAGATCCATACAGATCCTCTCACCTGAACACAAACTCTAACCCCAACGTCACACGAGCCCTGCAAAAAGCAGCCCTAAGCTCACTAACCACCAATGTGGATTTTTTTTCCAAAATGTAGGATAATGTGAGTGCTTGTGCATACTGTTTTGGGCCTTTGGTATGATAATGGGGACTTACCTGAGGCGGCCAGTTGAACGATGGTCAGTGCTTCCGAGTTGGACCTTGGGTCTGGCTTTGGCCTGGCTTTTAGCCAATTCCTAACCTAACTCACGCGAGTGCCTCGCTCTCTGGACCTTGAAAAGTGTGGTTTCCATTGTTGTACCAATGGTCTCACTATGGTATTACAAGTAATAAGCAAAAATATGCTTTCTAAAATTTTATTTCACGTTGGGAAGAAGAAAGAGAATTAGGAGAGAAGCCACGCCCTTCTCAGATATATAAAGAGCTATAAAAGATAGACACTGAGACAGAGGAAAAGTGGATGTAAAATTATTAAGGGGGTTTTACATTTAAAAGAAAATGTTAAACACACAATAAAAAAATATTTATGTGTGGTATATAAACTCCACCGCATAGAGTGTCGAGAACTCATTTAAAATCAGCCTCCGCTGGTATCAAAACTAGTAAGAAGGTTTCTCAACAAGAAGATGGACATGGAGTATTTATTTTGGATCTGGTTTCCACTGAGAAATAGACATTAAAGACCACCCTAGAAATCTCCTATCAGCCCGAAATGTGGAAAGTAAGCATAGGATGGATGTATAAAAGGGTATCTCACGTCTCAAATAAGATGGAGGCACACTTTGGGTCGGTGTGTTATGGTCATATGTCAGAAGAACAGTGTAGAGTACCGGTCTCGTATCAATCTCTGTCATTGGACGATGTTGAAGGTCCTTCTGAAGCTTTTGAACAGTGTAGAGCCTCATTTTAAATCAGTCTCCACCAGAAGAACGGTGTTGAGTCCTCTTTAATAATTTTTAAAAATTAAGCCTCGCCTGAAGAAGACACAAAAAGCTGTCGAAACGTCGCGTGACAGGCTAACAAACCAAAGCCTTCTCTCGAACACCAGCATAACATCATCTGGAGTCCTTTAATGTTGACGGTGATCGAAGTAGATCCATACAGATCCTCTCACCTGAACACAAACTCTAACCCCAACGTCACACGAGCCCTGCAAAAAGCAGCCCTAAGCTCACTAACCACCAATGTGGATTTTTTTTCCAAAATGTAGGATAATGTGAGTGCTTGTGCATACTGTTTTGGGCCTTTGGTATGATAATGGGGACTTACCTGAGGCGGCCAGTTGAACGATGGTCAGTGCTTCCGAGTTGGACCTTGGGTCTGGCTTTGGCCTGGCTTTTAGCCAATTCCTAACCTAACTCACGCGAGTGCCTCGCTCTCTGGACCTTGAAAAGTGTGGTTTCCATTGTTGTACCAATGGTCTCACTATGGTATTACAAGTAATAAGCAAAAATATGCTTTCTAAAATTTTATTTCACGTTGGGAAGAAGAAAGAGAATTAGGAGAGAAGCCACGCCCTTCTCAGATATATAAAGAGCTATAAAAGATAGACACTGAGACAGAGGAAAAGTGGATGTAAAATTATTAAGGGGGTTTTACATTTAAAAGAAAATGTTAAACACACAATAAAAAAATATTTATGTGTGGTATATAAACTCCACCGCATAGAGTGTCGAGAACTCATTTAAAATCAGCCTCCGCTGGTATCAAAACTAGTAAGAAGGTTTCTCAACAAGAAGATGGACATGGAGTATTTATTTTGGATCTGGTTTCCACTGAGAAATAGACATTAAAGACCACCCTAGAAATCTCCTATCAGCCCGAAATGTGGAAAGTAAGCATAGGATGGATGTATAAAAGGGTATCTCACGTCTCAAATAAGATGGAGGCACACTTTGGGTCGGTGTGTTATGGTCATATGTCAGAAGAACAGTGTAGAGTACCGGTCTCGTATCAATCTCTGTCATTGGACGATGTTGAAGGTCCTTCTGAAGCTTTTGAACAGTGTAGAGCCTCATTTTAAATCAGTCTCCACCAGAAGAACGGTGTTGAGTCCTCTTTAATAATTTTTAAAAATTAAGCCTCGCCTGAAGAAGACACAAAAAGCTGTCGAAACGTCGCGTGACAGGCTAACAAACCAAAGCCTTCTCTCGAACACCAGCATAACACCATCTGGAGTCCTTTAATGTTGACGGTGATCGAAGTAGATCCATACAGATCCTCTCACCTGAACACAAACTCTAACCCCAACGTCACACGAGCCCTGCAAAAAGCAGCCCTAAGCTCACTAACCACCAATGTGGATTTTTTTTCCAAAATGTAGGATAATGTGAGTGCTTGTGCATACTGTTTTGGGCCTTTGGTATGATAATGGGGACTTACCTGAGGCGGCCAGTTGAACGATGGTCAGTGCTTCCGAGTTGGACCTTGGGTCTGGCTTTGGCCTGGCTTTTAGCCAATTCCTAACCTAACTCACGCGAGTGCCTCGCTCTCTGGACCTTGAAAAGTGTGGTTTCCATTGTTGTACCAATGGTCTCACTATGGTATTACAAGTAATAAGCAAAAATATGCTTTCTAAAATTTTATTTCACGTTGGGAAGAAGAAAGAGAATTAGGAGAGAAGCCACGCCCTTCTCAGATATATAAAGAGCTATAAAAGATAGACACTGAGACAGAGGAAAAGTGGATGTAAAATTATTAAGGGGGTTTTACATTTAAAAGAAAATGTTAAACACACAATAAAAAAATATTTATGTGTGGTATATAAACTCCACCGCATAGAGTGTCGAGAACTCATTTAAAATCAGCCTCCGCTGGTATCAAAACTAGTAAGAAGGTTTCTCAACAAGAAGATGGACATGGAGTATTTATTTTGGATCTGGTTTCCACTGAGAAATAGACATTAAAGACCACCCTAGAAATCTCCTATCAGCCCGAAATGTGGAAAGTAAGCATAGGATGGATGTATAAAAGGGTATCTCACGTCTCAAATAAGATGGAGGCACACTTTGGGTCGGTGTGTTATGGTCATATGTCAGAAGAACAGTGTAGAGTACCGGTCTCGTATCAATCTCTGTCATTGGACGATGTTGAAGGTCCTTCTGAAGCTTTTGAACAGTGTAGAGCCTCATTTTAAATCAGTCTCCACCAGAAGAACGGTGTTGAGTCCTCTTTAATAATTTTTAAAAATTAAGCCTCGCCTGAAGAAGACACAAAAAGCTGTCGAAACGTCGCGTGACAGGCTAACAAACCAAAGCCTTCTCTCGAACACCAGCATAACACCATCTGGAGTCCTTTAATGTTGACGGTGATCGAAGTAGATCCATACAGATCCTCTCACCTGAACACAAACTCTAACCCCAACGTCACACGAGCCCTGCAAAAAGCAGCCCTAAGCTCACTAACCACCAATGTGGATTTTTTTTCCAAAATGTAGGATAATGTGAGTGCTTGTGCATACTGTTTTGGGCCTTTGGTATGATAATGGGGACTTACCTGAGGCGGCCAGTTGAACGATGGTCAGTGCTTCCGAGTTGGACCTTGGGTCTGGCTTTGGCCTGGCTTTTAGCCAATTCCTAACCTAACTCACGCGAGTGCCTCGCTCTCTGGACCTTGAAAAGTGTGGTTTCCATTGTTGTACCAATGGTCTCACTATGGTATTACAAGTAATAAGCAAAAATATGCTTTCTAAAATTTTATTTCACGTTGGGAAGAAGAAAGAGAATTAGGAGAGAAGCCACGCCCTTCTCAGATATATAAAGAGCTATAAAAGATAGACACTGAGACAGAGGAAAAGTGGATGTAAAATTATTAAGGGGGTTTTACATTTAAAAGAAAATGTTAAACACACAATAAAAAAATATTTATGTGTGGTATATAAACTCCACCGCATAGAGTGTCGAGAACTCATTTAAAATCAGCCTCCGCTGGTATCAAAACTAGTAAGAAGGTTTCTCAACAAGAAGATGGACATGGAGTATTTATTTTGGATCTGGTTTCCACTGAGAAATAGACATTAAAGACCACCCTAGAAATCTCCTATCAGCCCGAAATGTGGAAAGTAAGCATAGGATGGATGTATAAAAGGGTATCTCACGTCTCAAATAAGATGGAGGCACACTTTGGGTCGGTGTGTTATGGTCATATGTCAGAAGAACAGTGTAGAGTACCGGTCTCGTATCAATCTCTGTCATTGGACGATGTTGAAGGTCCTTCTGAAGCTTTTGAACAGTGTAGAGCCTCATTTTAAATCAGTCTCCACCAGAAGAACGGTGTTGAGTCCTCTTTAATAATTTTTAAAAATTAAGCCTCGCCTGAAGAAGACACAAAAAGCTGTCGAAACGTCGCGTGACAGGCTAACAAACCAAAGCCTTCTCTCGAACACCAGCATAACACCATCTGGAGTCCTTTAATGTTGACGGTGATCGAAGTAGATCCATACAGATCCTCTCACCTGAACACAAACTCTAACCCCAACGTCACACGAGCCCTGCAAAAAGCAGCCCTAAGCTCACTAACCACCAATGTGGATTTTTTTTCCAAAATGTAGGATAATGTGAGTGCTTGTGCATACTGTTTTGGGCCTTTGGTATGATAATGGGGACTTACCTGAGGCGGCCAGTTGAACGATGGTCAGTGCTTCCGAGTTGGACCTTGGGTCTGGCTTTGGCCTGGCTTTTAGCCAATTCCTAACCTAACTCACGCGAGTGCCTCGCTCTCTGGACCTTGAAAAGTGTGGTTTCCATTGTTGTACCAATGGTCTCACTATGGTATTACAAGTAATAAGCAAAAATATGCTTTCTAAAATTTTATTTCACGTTGGGAAGAAGAAAGAGAATTAGGAGAGAAGCCACGCCCTTCTCAGATATATAAAGAGCTATAAAAGATAGACACTGAGACAGAGGAAAAGTGGATGTAAAATTATTAAGGGGGTTTTACATTTAAAAGAAAATGTTAAACACACAATAAAAAAATATTTATGTGTGGTATATAAACTCCACCGCATAGAGTGTCGAGAACTCATTTAAAATCAGCCTCCGCTGGTATCAAAACTAGTAAGAAGGTTTCTCAACAAGAAGATGGACATGGAGTATTTATTTTGGATCTGGTTTCCACTGAGAAATAGACATTAAAGACCACCCTAGAAATCTCCTATCAGCCCGAAATGTGGAAAGTAAGCATAGGATGGATGTATAAAAGGGTATCTCACGTCTCAAATAAGATGGAGGCACACTTTGGGTCGGTGTGTTATGGTCATATGTCAGAAGAACAGTGTAGAGTACCGGTCTCGTATCAATCTCTGTCATTGGACGATGTTGAAGGTCCTTCTGAAGCTTTTGAACAGTGTAGAGCCTCATTTTAAATCAGTCTCCACCAGAAGAACGGTGTTGAGTCCTCTTTAATAATTTTTAAAAATTAAGCCTCGCCTGAAGAAGACACAAAAAGCTGTCGAAACGTCGCGTGACAGGCTAACAAACCAAAGCCTTCTCTCGAACACCAGCATAACACCATCTGGAGTCCTTTAATGTTGACGGTGATCGAAGTAGATCCATACAGATCCTCTCACCTGAACACAAACTCTAACCCCAACGTCACACGAGCCCTGCAAAAAGCAGCCCTAAGCTCACTAACCACCAATGTGGATTTTTTTTCCAAAATGTAGGATAATGTGAGTGCTTGTGCATACTGTTTTGGGCCTTTGGTATGATAATGGGGACTTACCTGAGGCGGCCAGTTGAACGATGGTCAGTGCTTCCGAGTTGGACCTTGGGTCTGGCTTTGGCCTGGCTTTTAGCCAATTCCTAACCTAACTCACGCGAGTGCCTCGCTCTCTGGACCTTGAAAAGTGTGGTTTCCATTGTTGTACCAATGGTCTCACTATGGTATTACAAGTAATAAGCAAAAATATGCTTTCTAAAATTTTATTTCACGTTGGGAAGAAGAAAGAGAATTAGGAGAGAAGCCACGCCCTTCTCAGATATATAAAGAGCTATAAAAGATAGACACTGAGACAGAGGAAAAGTGGATGTAAAATTATTAAGGGGGTTTTACATTTAAAAGAAAATGTTAAACACACAATAAAAAAATATTTATGTGTGGTATATAAACTCCACCGCATAGAGTGTCGAGAACTCATTTAAAATCAGCCTCCGCTGGTATCAAAACTAGTAAGAAGGTTTCTCAACAAGAAGATGGACATGGAGTATTTATTTTGGATCTGGTTTCCACTGAGAAATAGACATTAAAGACCACCCTAGAAATCTCCTATCAGCCCGAAATGTGGAAAGTAAGCATAGGATGGATGTATAAAAGGGTATCTCACGTCTCAAATAAGATGGAGGCACACTTTGGGTCGGTGTGTTATGGTCATATGTCAGAAGAACAGTGTAGAGTACCGGTCTCGTATCAATCTCTGTCATTGGACGATGTTGAAGGTCCTTCTGAAGCTTTTGAACAGTGTAGAGCCTCATTTTAAATCAGTCTCCACCAGAAGAACGGTGTTGAGTCCTCTTTAATAATTTTTAAAAATTAAGCCTCGCCTGAAGAAGACACAAAAAGCTGTCGAAACGTCGCGTGACAGGCTAACAAACCAAAGCCTTCTCTCGAACACCAGCATAACACCATCTGGAGTCCTTTAATGTTGACGGTGATCGAAGTAGATCCATACAGATCCTCTCACCTGAACACAAACTCTAACCCCAACGTCACACGAGCCCTGCAAAAAGCAGCCCTAAGCTCACTAACCACCAATGTGGATTTTTTTTCCAAAATGTAGGATAATGTGAGTGCTTGTGCATACTGTTTTGGGCCTTTGGTATGATAATGGGGACTTACCTGAGGCGGCCAGTTGAACGATGGTCAGTGCTTCCGAGTTGGACCTTGGGTCTGGCTTTGGCCTGGCTTTTAGCCAATTCCTAACCTAACTCACGCGAGTGCCTCGCTCTCTGGACCTTGAAAAGTGTGGTTTCCATTGTTGTACCAATGGTCTCACTATGGTATTACAAGTAATAAGCAAAAATATGCTTTCTAAAATTTTATTTCACGTTGGGAAGAAGAAAGAGAATTAGGAGAGAAGCCACGCCCTTCTCAGATATATAAAGAGCTATAAAAGATAGACACTGAGACAGAGGAAAAGTGGATGTAAAATTATTAAGGGGGTTTTACATTTAAAAGAAAATGTTAAACACACAATAAAAAAATATTTATGTGTGGTATATAAACTCCACCGCATAGAGTGTCGAGAACTCATTTAAAATCAGCCTCCGCTGGTATCAAAACTAGTAAGAAGGTTTCTCAACAAGAAGATGGACATGGAGTATTTATTTTGGATCTGGTTTCCACTGAGAAATAGACATTAAAGACCACCCTAGAAATCTCCTATCAGCCCGAAATGTGGAAAGTAAGCATAGGATGGATGTATAAAAGGGTATCTCACGTCTCAAATAAGATGGAGGCACACTTTGGGTCGGTGTGTTATGGTCATATGTCAGAAGAACAGTGTAGAGTACCGGTCTCGTATCAATCTCTGTCATTGGACGATGTTGAAGGTCCTTCTGAAGCTTTTGAACAGTGTAGAGCCTCATTTTAAATCAGTCTCCACCAGAAGAACGGTGTTGAGTCCTCTTTAATAATTTTTAAAAATTAAGCCTCGCCTGAAGAAGACACAAAAAGCTGTCGAAACGTCGCGTGACAGGCTAACAAACCAAAGCCTTCTCTCGAACACCAGCATAACACCATCTGGAGTCCTTTAATGTTGACGGTGATCGAAGTAGATCCATACAGATCCTCTCACCTGAACACAAACTCTAACCCCAACGTCACACGAGCCCTGCAAAAAGCAGCCCTAAGCTCACTAACCACCAATGTGGATTTTTTTTCCAAAATGTAGGATAATGTGAGTGCTTGTGCATACTGTTTTGGGCCTTTGGTATGATAATGGGGACTTACCTGAGGCGGCCAGTTGAACGATGGTCAGTGCTTCCGAGTTGGACCTTGGGTCTGGCTTTGGCCTGGCTTTTAGCCAATTCCTAACCTAACTCACGCGAGTGCCTCGCTCTCTGGACCTTGAAAAGTGTGGTTTCCATTGTTGTACCAATGGTCTCACTATGGTATTACAAGTAATAAGCAAAAATATGCTTTCTAAAATTTTATTTCACGTTGGGAAGAAGAAAGAGAATTAGGAGAGAAGCCACGCCCTTCTCAGATATATAAAGAGCTATAAAAGATAGACACTGAGACAGAGGAAAAGTGGATGTAAAATTATTAAGGGGGTTTTACATTTAAAAGAAAATGTTAAACACACAATAAAAAAATATTTATGTGTGGTATATAAACTCCACCGCATAGAGTGTCGAGAACTCATTTAAAATCAGCCTCCGCTGGTATCAAAACTAGTAAGAAGGTTTCTCAACAAGAAGATGGACATGGAGTATTTATTTTGGATCTGGTTTCCACTGAGAAATAGACATTAAAGACCACCCTAGAAATCTCCTATCAGCCCGAAATGTGGAAAGTAAGCATAGGATGGATGTATAAAAGGGTATCTCACGTCTCAAATAAGATGGAGGCACACTTTGGGTCGGTGTGTTATGGTCATATGTCAGAAGAACAGTGTAGAGTACCGGTCTCGTATCAATCTCTGTCATTGGACGATGTTGAAGGTCCTTCTGAAGCTTTTGAACAGTGTAGAGCCTCATTTTAAATCAGTCTCCACCAGAAGAACGGTGTTGAGTCCTCTTTAATAATTTTTAAAAATTAAGCCTCGCCTGAAGAAGACACAAAAAGCTGTCGAAACGTCGCGTGACAGGCTAACAAACCAAAGCCTTCTCTCGAACACCAGCATAACACCATCTGGAGTCCTTTAATGTTGACGGTGATCGAAGTAGATCCATACAGATCCTCTCACCTGAACACAAACTCTAACCCCAACGTCACACGAGCCCTGCAAAAAGCAGCCCTAAGCTCACTAACCACCAATGTGGATTTTTTTTCCAAAATGTAGGATAATGTGAGTGCTTGTGCATACTGTTTTGGGCCTTTGGTATGATAATGGGGACTTACCTGAGGCGGCCAGTTGAACGATGGTCAGTGCTTCCGAGTTGGACCTTGGGTCTGGCTTTGGCCTGGCTTTTAGCCAATTCCTAACCTAACTCACGCGAGTGCCTCGCTCTCTGGACCTTGAAAAGTGTGGTTTCCATTGTTGTACCAATGGTCTCACTATGGTATTACAAGTAATAAGCAAAAATATGCTTTCTAAAATTTTATTTCACGTTGGGAAGAAGAAAGAGAATTAGGAGAGAAGCCACGCCCTTCTCAGATATATAAAGAGCTATAAAAGATAGACACTGAGACAGAGGAAAAGTGGATGTAAAATTATTAAGGGGGTTTTACATTTAAAAGAAAATGTTAAACACACAATAAAAAAATATTTATGTGTGGTATATAAACTCCACCGCATAGAGTGTCGAGAACTCATTTAAAATCAGCCTCCGCTGGTATCAAAACTAGTAAGAAGGTTTCTCAACAAGAAGATGGACATGGAGTATTTATTTTGGATCTGGTTTCCACTGAGAAATAGACATTAAAGACCACCCTAGAAATCTCCTATCAGCCCGAAATGTGGAAAGTAAGCATAGGATGGATGTATAAAAGGGTATCTCACGTCTCAAATAAGATGGAGGCACACTTTGGGTCGGTGTGTTATGGTCATATGTCAGAAGAACAGTGTAGAGTACCGGTCTCGTATCAATCTCTGTCATTGGACGATGTTGAAGGTCCTTCTGAAGCTTTTGAACAGTGTAGAGCCTCATTTTAAATCAGTCTCCACCAGAAGAACGGTGTTGAGTCCTCTTTAATAATTTTTAAAAATTAAGCCTCGCCTGAAGAAGACACAAAAAGCTGTCGAAACGTCGCGTGACAGGCTAACAAACCAAAGCCTTCTCTCGAACACCAGCATAACACCATCTGGAGTCCTTTAATGTTGACGGTGATCGAAGTAGATCCATACAGATCCTCTCACCTGAACACAAACTCTAACCCCAACGTCACACGAGCCCTGCAAAAAGCAGCCCTAAGCTCACTAACCACCAATGTGGATTTTTTTTCCAAAATGTAGGATAATGTGAGTGCTTGTGCATACTGTTTTGGGCCTTTGGTATGATAATGGGGACTTACCTGAGGCGGCCAGTTGAACGATGGTCAGTGCTTCCGAGTTGGACCTTGGGTCTGGCTTTGGCCTGGCTTTTAGCCAATTCCTAACCTAACTCACGCGAGTGCCTCGCTCTCTGGACCTTGAAAAGTGTGGTTTCCATTGTTGTACCAATGGTCTCACTATGGTATTACAAGTAATAAGCAAAAATATGCTTTCTAAAATTTTATTTCACGTTGGGAAGAAGAAAGAGAATTAGGAGAGAAGCCACGCCCTTCTCAGATATATAAAGAGCTATAAAAGATAGACACTGAGACAGAGGAAAAGTGGATGTAAAATTATTAAGGGGGTTTTACATTTAAAAGAAAATGTTAAACACACAATAAAAAAATATTTATGTGTGGTATATAAACTCCACCGCATAGAGTGTCGAGAACTCATTTAAAATCAGCCTCCGCTGGTATCAAAACTAGTAAGAAGGTTTCTCAACAAGAAGATGGACATGGAGTATTTATTTTGGATCTGGTTTCCACTGAGAAATAGACATTAAAGACCACCCTAGAAATCTCCTATCAGCCCGAAATGTGGAAAGTAAGCATAGGATGGATGTATAAAAGGGTATCTCACGTCTCAAATAAGATGGAGGCACACTTTGGGTCGGTGTGTTATGGTCATATGTCAGAAGAACAGTGTAGAGTACCGGTCTCGTATCAATCTCTGTCATTGGACGATGTTGAAGGTCCTTCTGAAGCTTTTGAACAGTGTAGAGCCTCATTTTAAATCAGTCTCCACCAGAAGAACGGTGTTGAGTCCTCTTTAATAATTTTTAAAAATTAAGCCTCGCCTGAAGAAGACACAAAAAGCTGTCGAAACGTCGCGTGACAGGCTAACAAACCAAAGCCTTCTCTCGAACACCAGCATAACACCATCTGGAGTCCTTTAATGTTGACGGTGATCGAAGTAGATCCATACAGATCCTCTCACCTGAACACAAACTCTAACCCCAACGTCACACGAGCCCTGCAAAAAGCAGCCCTAAGCTCACTAACCACCAATGTGGATTTTTTTTCCAAAATGTAGGATAATGTGAGTGCTTGTGCATACTGTTTTGGGCCTTTGGTATGATAATGGGGACTTACCTGAGGCGGCCAGTTGAACGATGGTCAGTGCTTCCGAGTTGGACCTTGGGTCTGGCTTTGGCCTGGCTTTTAGCCAATTCCTAACCTAACTCACGCGAGTGCCTCGCTCTCTGGACCTTGAAAAGTGTGGTTTCCATTGTTGTACCAATGGTCTCACTATGGTATTACAAGTAATAAGCAAAAATATGCTTTCTAAAATTTTATTTCACGTTGGGAAGAAGAAAGAGAATTAGGAGAGAAGCCACGCCCTTCTCAGATATATAAAGAGCTATAAAAGATAGACACTGAGACAGAGGAAAAGTGGATGTAAAATTATTAAGGGGGTTTTACATTTAAAAGAAAATGTTAAACACACAATAAAAAAATATTTATGTGTGGTATATAAACTCCACCGCATAGAGTGTCGAGAACTCATTTAAAATCAGCCTCCGCTGGTATCAAAACTAGTAAGAAGGTTTCTCAACAAGAAGATGGACATGGAGTATTTATTTTGGATCTGGTTTCCACTGAGAAATAGACATTAAAGACCACCCTAGAAATCTCCTATCAGCCCGAAATGTGGAAAGTAAGCATAGGATGGATGTATAAAAGGGTATCTCACGTCTCAAATAAGATGGAGGCACACTTTGGGTCGGTGTGTTATGGTCATATGTCAGAAGAACAGTGTAGAGTACCGGTCTCGTATCAATCTCTGTCATTGGACGATGTTGAAGGTCCTTCTGAAGCTTTTGAACAGTGTAGAGCCTCATTTTAAATCAGTCTCCACCAGAAGAACGGTGTTGAGTCCTCTTTAATAATTTTTAAAAATTAAGCCTCGCCTGAAGAAGACACAAAAAGCTGTCGAAACGTCGCGTGACAGGCTAACAAACCAAAGCCTTCTCTCGAACACCAGCATAACACCATCTGGAGTCCTTTAATGTTGACGGTGATCGAAGTAGATCCATACAGATCCTCTCACCTGAACACAAACTCTAACCCCAACGTCACACGAGCCCTGCAAAAAGCAGCCCTAAGCTCACTAACCACCAATGTGGATTTTTTTTCCAAAATGTAGGATAATGTGAGTGCTTGTGCATACTGTTTTGGGCCTTTGGTATGATAATGGGGACTTACCTGAGGCGGCCAGTTGAACGATGGTCAGTGCTTCCGAGTTGGACCTTGGGTCTGGCTTTGGCCTGGCTTTTAGCCAATTCCTAACCTAACTCACGCGAGTGCCTCGCTCTCTGGACCTTGAAAAGTGTGGTTTCCATTGTTGTACCAATGGTCTCACTATGGTATTACAAGTAATAAGCAAAAATATGCTTTCTAAAATTTTATTTCACGTTGGGAAGAAGAAAGAGAATTAGGAGAGAAGCCACGCCCTTCTCAGATATATAAAGAGCTATAAAAGATAGACACTGAGACAGAGGAAAAGTGGATGTAAAATTATTAAGGGGGTTTTACATTTAAAAGAAAATGTTAAACACACAATAAAAAAATATTTATGTGTGGTATATAAACTCCACCGCATAGAGTGTCGAGAACTCATTTAAAATCAGCCTCCGCTGGTATCAAAACTAGTAAGAAGGTTTCTCAACAAGAAGATGGACATGGAGTATTTATTTTGGATCTGGTTTCCACTGAGAAATAGACATTAAAGACCACCCTAGAAATCTCCTATCAGCCCGAAATGTGGAAAGTAAGCATAGGATGGATGTATAAAAGGGTATCTCACGTCTCAAATAAGATGGAGGCACACTTTGGGTCGGTGTGTTATGGTCATATGTCAGAAGAACAGTGTAGAGTACCGGTCTCGTATCAATCTCTGTCATTGGACGATGTTGAAGGTCCTTCTGAAGCTTTTGAACAGTGTAGAGCCTCATTTTAAATCAGTCTCCACCAGAAGAACGGTGTTGAGTCCTCTTTAATAATTTTTAAAAATTAAGCCTCGCCTGAAGAAGACACAAAAAGCTGTCGAAACGTCGCGTGACAGGCTAACAAACCAAAGCCTTCTCTCGAACACCAGCATAACACCATCTGGAGTCCTTTAATGTTGACGGTGATCGAAGTAGATCCATACAGATCCTCTCACCTGAACACAAACTCTAACCCCAACGTCACACGAGCCCTGCAAAAAGCAGCCCTAAGCTCACTAACCACCAATGTGGATTTTTTTTCCAAAATGTAGGATAATGTGAGTGCTTGTGCATACTGTTTTGGGCCTTTGGTATGATAATGGGGACTTACCTGAGGCGGCCAGTTGAACGATGGTCAGTGCTTCCGAGTTGGACCTTGGGTCTGGCTTTGGCCTGGCTTTTAGCCAATTCCTAACCTAACTCACGCGAGTGCCTCGCTCTCTGGACCTTGAAAAGTGTGGTTTCCATTGTTGTACCAATGGTCTCACTATGGTATTACAAGTAATAAGCAAAAATATGCTTTCTAAAATTTTATTTCACGTTGGGAAGAAGAAAGAGAATTAGGAGAGAAGCCACGCCCTTCTCAGATATATAAAGAGCTATCTATAAAAGATAGACACTGAGACAGAGGAAAAGTGGATGTAAAATTATTAAGGGGGTTTTACATTTAAAAGAAAATGTTAAACACACAATAAAAAAATATTTATGTGTGGTATATAAACTCCACCGCATAGAGTGTCGAGAACTCATTTAAAATCAGCCTCCGCTGGTATCAAAACTAGTAAGAAGGTTTCTCAACAAGAAGATGGACATGGAGTATTTATTTTGGATCTGGTTTCCACTGAGAAATAGACATTAAAGACCACCCTAGAAATCTCCTATCAGCCCGAAATGTGGAAAGTAAGCATAGGATGGATGTATAAAAGGGTATCTCACGTCTCAAATAAGATGGAGGCACACTTTGGGTCGGTGTGTTATGGTCATATGTCAGAAGAACAGTGTAGAGTACCGGTCTCGTATCAATCTCTGTCATTGGACGATGTTGAAGGTCCTTCTGAAGCTTTTGAACAGTGTAGAGCCTCATTTTAAATCAGTCTCCACCAGAAGAACGGTGTTGAGTCCTCTTTAATAATTTTTAAAAATTAAGCCTCGCCTGAAGAAGACACAAAAAGCTGTCGAAACGTCGCGTGACAGGCTAACAAACCAAAGCCTTCTCTCGAACACCAGCATAACACCATCTGGAGTCCTTTAATGTTGACGGTGATCGAAGTAGATCCATACAGATCCTCTCACCTGAACACAAACTCTAACCCCAACGTCACACGAGCCCTGCAAAAAGCAGCCCTAAGCTCACTAACCACCAATGTGGATTTTTTTTCCAAAATGTAGGATAATGTGAGTGCTTGTGCATACTGTTTTGGGCCTTTGGTATGATAATGGGGACTTACCTGAGGCGGCCAGTTGAACGATGGTCAGTGCTTCCGAGTTGGACCTTGGGTCTGGCTTTGGCCTGGCTTTTAGCCAATTCCTAACCTAACTCACGCGAGTGCCTCGCTCTCTGGACCTTGAAAAGTGTGGTTTCCATTGTTGTACCAATGGTCTCACTATGGTATTACAAGTAATAAGCAAAAATATGCTTTCTAAAATTTTATTTCACGTTGGGAAGAAGAAAGAGAATTAGGAGAGAAGCCACGCCCTTCTCAGATATATAAAGAGCTATAAAAGATAGACACTGAGACAGAGGAAAAGTGGATGTAAAATTATTAAGGGGGTTTTACATTTAAAAGAAAATGTTAAACACACAATAAAAAAATATTTATGTGTGGTATATAAACTCCACCGCATAGAGTGTCGAGAACTCATTTAAAATCAGCCTCCGCTGGTATCAAAACTAGTAAGAAGGTTTCTCAACAAGAAGATGGACATGGAGTATTTATTTTGGATCTGGTTTCCACTGAGAAATAGACATTAAAGACCACCCTAGAAATCTCCTATCAGCCCGAAATGTGGAAAGTAAGCATAGGATGGATGTATAAAAGGGTATCTCACGTCTCAAATAAGATGGAGGCACACTTTGGGTCGGTGTGTTATGGTCATATGTCAGAAGAACAGTGTAGAGTACCGGTCTCGTATCAATCTCTGTCATTGGACGATGTTGAAGGTCCTTCTGAAGCTTTTGAACAGTGTAGAGCCTCATTTTAAATCAGTCTCCACCAGAAGAACGGTGTTGAGTCCTCTTTAATAATTTTTAAAAATTAAGCCTCGCCTGAAGAAGACACAAAAAGCTGTCGAAACGTCGCGTGACAGGCTAACAAACCAAAGCCTTCTCTCGAACACCAGCATAACACCATCTGGAGTCCTTTAATGTTGACGGTGATCGAAGTAGATCCATACAGATCCTCTCACCTGAACACAAACTCTAACCCCAACGTCACACGAGCCCTGCAAAAAGCAGCCCTAAGCTCACTAACCACCAATGTGGATTTTTTTTCCAAAATGTAGGATAATGTGAGTGCTTGTGCATACTGTTTTGGGCCTTTGGTATGATAATGGGGACTTACCTGAGGCGGCCAGTTGAACGATGGTCAGTGCTTCCGAGTTGGACCTTGGGTCTGGCTTTGGCCTGGCTTTTAGCCAATTCCTAACCTAACTCACGCGAGTGCCTCGCTCTCTGGACCTTGAAAAGTGTGGTTTCCATTGTTGTACCAATGGTCTCACTATGGTATTACAAGTAATAAGCAAAAATATGCTTTCTAAAATTTTATTTCACGTTGGGAAGAAGAAAGAGAATTAGGAGAGAAGCCACGCCCTTCTCAGATATATAAAGAGCTATAAAAGATAGACACTGAGACAGAGGAAAAGTGGATGTAAAATTATTAAGGGGGTTTTACATTTAAAAGAAAATGTTAAACACACAATAAAAAAATATTTATGTGTGGTATATAAACTCCACCGCATAGAGTGTCGAGAACTCATTTAAAATCAGCCTCCGCTGGTATCAAAACTAGTAAGAAGGTTTCTCAACAAGAAGATGGACATGGAGTATTTATTTTGGATCTGGTTTCCACTGAGAAATAGACATTAAAGACCACCCTAGAAATCTCCTATCAGCCCGAAATGTGGAAAGTAAGCATAGGATGGATGTATAAAAGGGTATCTCACGTCTCAAATAAGATGGAGGCACACTTTGGGTCGGTGTGTTATGGTCATATGTCAGAAGAACAGTGTAGAGTACCGGTCTCGTATCAATCTCTGTCATTGGACGATGTTGAAGGTCCTTCTGAAGCTTTTGAACAGTGTAGAGCCTCATTTTAAATCAGTCTCCACCAGAAGAACGGTGTTGAGTCCTCTTTAATAATTTTTAAAAATTAAGCCTCGCCTGAAGAAGACACAAAAAGCTGTCGAAACGTCGCGTGACAGGCTAACAAACCAAAGCCTTCTCTCGAACACCAGCATAACACCATCTGGAGTCCTTTAATGTTGACGGTGATCGAAGTAGATCCATACAGATCCTCTCACCTGAACACAAACTCTAACCCCAACGTCACACGAGCCCTGCAAAAAGCAGCCCTAAGCTCACTAACCACCAATGTGGATTTTTTTTCCAAAATGTAGGATAATGTGAGTGCTTGTGCATACTGTTTTGGGCCTTTGGTATGATAATGGGGACTTACCTGAGGCGGCCAGTTGAACGATGGTCAGTGCTTCCGAGTTGGACCTTGGGTCTGGCTTTGGCCTGGCTTTTAGCCAATTCCTAACCTAACTCACGCGAGTGCCTCGCTCTCTGGACCTTGAAAAGTGTGGTTTCCATTGTTGTACCAATGGTCTCACTATGGTATTACAAGTAATAAGCAAAAATATGCTTTCTAAAATTTTATTTCACGTTGGGAAGAAGAAAGAGAATTAGGAGAGAAGCCACGCCCTTCTCAGATATATAAAGAGCTATAAAAGATAGACACTGAGACAGAGGAAAAGTGGATGTAAAATTATTAAGGGGGTTTTACATTTAAAAGAAAATGTTAAACACACAATAAAAAAATATTTATGTGTGGTATATAAACTCCACCGCATAGAGTGTCGAGAACTCATTTAAAATCAGCCTCCGCTGGTATCAAAACTAGTAAGAAGGTTTCTCAACAAGAAGATGGACATGGAGTATTTATTTTGGATCTGGTTTCCACTGAGAAATAGACATTAAAGACCACCCTAGAAATCTCCTATCAGCCCGAAATGTGGAAAGTAAGCATAGGATGGATGTATAAAAGGGTATCTCACGTCTCAAATAAGATGGAGGCACACTTTGGGTCGGTGTGTTATGGTCATATGTCAGAAGAACAGTGTAGAGTACCGGTCTCGTATCAATCTCTGTCATTGGACGATGTTGAAGGTCCTTCTGAAGCTTTTGAACAGTGTAGAGCCTCATTTTAAATCAGTCTCCACCAGAAGAACGGTGTTGAGTCCTCTTTAATAATTTTTAAAAATTAAGCCTCGCCTGAAGAAGACACAAAAAGCTGTCGAAACGTCGCGTGACAGGCTAACAAACCAAAGCCTTCTCTCGAACACCAGCATAACACCATCTGGAGTCCTTTAATGTTGACGGTGATCGAAGTAGATCCATACAGATCCTCTCACCTGAACACAAACTCTAACCCCAACGTCACACGAGCCCTGCAAAAAGCAGCCCTAAGCTCACTAACCACCAATGTGGATTTTTTTTCCAAAATGTAGGATAATGTGAGTGCTTGTGCATACTGTTTTGGGCCTTTGGTATGATAATGGGGACTTACCTGAGGCGGCCAGTTGAACGATGGTCAGTGCTTCCGAGTTGGACCTTGGGTCTGGCTTTGGCCTGGCTTTTAGCCAATTCCTAACCTAACTCACGCGAGTGCCTCGCTCTCTGGACCTTGAAAAGTGTGGTTTCCATTGTTGTACCAATGGTCTCACTATGGTATTACAAGTAATAAGCAAAAATATGCTTTCTAAAATTTTATTTCACGTTGGGAAGAAGAAAGAGAATTAGGAGAGAAGCCACGCCCTTCTCAGATATATAAAGAGCTATAAAAGATAGACACTGAGACAGAGGAAAAGTGGATGTAAAATTATTAAGGGGGTTTTACATTTAAAAGAAAATGTTAAACACACAATAAAAAAATATTTATGTGTGGTATATAAACTCCACCGCATAGAGTGTCGAGAACTCATTTAAAATCAGCCTCCGCTGGTATCAAAACTAGTAAGAAGGTTTCTCAACAAGAAGATGGACATGGAGTATTTATTTTGGATCTGGTTTCCACTGAGAAATAGACATTAAAGACCACCCTAGAAATCTCCTATCAGCCCGAAATGTGGAAAGTAAGCATAGGATGGATGTATAAAAGGGTATCTCACGTCTCAAATAAGATGGAGGCACACTTTGGGTCGGTGTGTTATGGTCATATGTCAGAAGAACAGTGTAGAGTACCGGTCTCGTATCAATCTCTGTCATTGGACGATGTTGAAGGTCCTTCTGAAGCTTTTGAACAGTGTAGAGCCTCATTTTAAATCAGTCTCCACCAGAAGAACGGTGTTGAGTCCTCTTTAATAATTTTTAAAAATTAAGCCTCGCCTGAAGAAGACACAAAAAGCTGTCGAAACGTCGCGTGACAGGCTAACAAACCAAAGCCTTCTCTCGAACACCAGCATAACACCATCTGGAGTCCTTTAATGTTGACGGTGATCGAAGTAGATCCATACAGATCCTCTCACCTGAACACAAACTCTAACCCCAACGTCACACGAGCCCTGCAAAAAGCAGCCCTAAGCTCACTAACCACCAATGTGGATTTTTTTTCCAAAATGTAGGATAATGTGAGTGCTTGTGCATACTGTTTTGGGCCTTTGGTATGATAATGGGGACTTACCTGAGGCGGCCAGTTGAACGATGGTCAGTGCTTCCGAGTTGGACCTTGGGTCTGGCTTTGGCCTGGCTTTTAGCCAATTCCTAACCTAACTCACGCGAGTGCCTCGCTCTCTGGACCTTGAAAAGTGTGGTTTCCATTGTTGTACCAATGGTCTCACTATGGTATTACAAGTAATAAGCAAAAATATGCTTTCTAAAATTTTATTTCACGTTGGGAAGAAGAAAGAGAATTAGGAGAGAAGCCACGCCCTTCTCAGATATATAAAGAGCTATAAAAGATAGACACTGAGACAGAGGAAAAGTGGATGTAAAATTATTAAGGGGGTTTTACATTTAAAAGAAAATGTTAAACACACAATAAAAAAATATTTATGTGTGGTATATAAACTCCACCGCATAGAGTGTCGAGAACTCATTTAAAATCAGCCTCCGCTGGTATCAAAACTAGTAAGAAGGTTTCTCAACAAGAAGATGGACATGGAGTATTTATTTTGGATCTGGTTTCCACTGAGAAATAGACATTAAAGACCACCCTAGAAATCTCCTATCAGCCCGAAATGTGGAAAGTAAGCATAGGATGGATGTATAAAAGGGTATCTCACGTCTCAAATAAGATGGAGGCACACTTTGGGTCGGTGTGTTATGGTCATATGTCAGAAGAACAGTGTAGAGTACCGGTCTCGTATCAATCTCTGTCATTGGACGATGTTGAAGGTCCTTCTGAAGCTTTTGAACAGTGTAGAGCCTCATTTTAAATCAGTCTCCACCAGAAGAACGGTGTTGAGTCCTCTTTAATAATTTTTAAAAATTAAGCCTCGCCTGAAGAAGACACAAAAAGCTGTCGAAACGTCGCGTGACAGGCTAACAAACCAAAGCCTTCTCTCGAACACCAGCATAACACCATCTGGAGTCCTTTAATGTTGACGGTGATCGAAGTAGATCCATACAGATCCTCTCACCTGAACACAAACTCTAACCCCAACGTCACACGAGCCCTGCAAAAAGCAGCCCTAAGCTCACTAACCACCAATGTGGATTTTTTTTCCAAAATGTAGGATAATGTGAGTGCTTGTGCATACTGTTTTGGGCCTTTGGTATGATAATGGGGACTTACCTGAGGCGGCCAGTTGAACGATGGTCAGTGCTTCCGAGTTGGACCTTGGGTCTGGCTTTGGCCTGGCTTTTAGCCAATTCCTAACCTAACTCACGCGAGTGCCTCGCTCTCTGGACCTTGAAAAGTGTGGTTTCCATTGTTGTACCAATGGTCTCACTATGGTATTACAAGTAATAAGCAAAAATATGCTTTCTAAAATTTTATTTCACGTTGGGAAGAAGAAAGAGAATTAGGAGAGAAGCCACGCCCTTCTCAGATATATAAAGAGCTATAAAAGATAGACACTGAGACAGAGGAAAAGTGGATGTAAAATTATTAAGGGGGTTTTACATTTAAAAGAAAATGTTAAACACACAATAAAAAAATATTTATGTGTGGTATATAAACTCCACCGCATAGAGTGTCGAGAACTCATTTAAAATCAGCCTCCGCTGGTATCAAAACTAGTAAGAAGGTTTCTCAACAAGAAGATGGACATGGAGTATTTATTTTGGATCTGGTTTCCACTGAGAAATAGACATTAAAGACCACCCTAGAAATCTCCTATCAGCCCGAAATGTGGAAAGTAAGCATAGGATGGATGTATAAAAGGGTATCTCACGTCTCAAATAAGATGGAGGCACACTTTGGGTCGGTGTGTTATGGTCATATGTCAGAAGAACAGTGTAGAGTACCGGTCTCGTATCAATCTCTGTCATTGGACGATGTTGAAGGTCCTTCTGAAGCTTTTGAACAGTGTAGAGCCTCATTTTAAATCAGTCTCCACCAGAAGAACGGTGTTGAGTCCTCTTTAATAATTTTTAAAAATTAAGCCTCGCCTGAAGAAGACACAAAAAGCTGTCGAAACGTCGCGTGACAGGCTAACAAACCAAAGCCTTCTCTCGAACACCAGCATAACACCATCTGGAGTCCTTTAATGTTGACGGTGATCGAAGTAGATCCATACAGATCCTCTCACCTGAACACAAACTCTAACCCCAACGTCACACGAGCCCTGCAAAAAGCAGCCCTAAGCTCACTAACCACCAATGTGGATTTTTTTTCCAAAATGTAGGATAATGTGAGTGCTTGTGCATACTGTTTTGGGCCTTTGGTATGATAATGGGGACTTACCTGAGGCGGCCAGTTGAACGATGGTCAGTGCTTCCGAGTTGGACCTTGGGTCTGGCTTTGGCCTGGCTTTTAGCCAATTCCTAACCTAACTCACGCGAGTGCCTCGCTCTCTGGACCTTGAAAAGTGTGGTTTCCATTGTTGTACCAATGGTCTCACTATGGTATTACAAGTAATAAGCAAAAATATGCTTTCTAAAATTTTATTTCACGTTGGGAAGAAGAAAGAGAATTAGGAGAGAAGCCACGCCCTTCTCAGATATATAAAGAGCTATAAAAGATAGACACTGAGACAGAGGAAAAGTGGATGTAAAATTATTAAGGGGGTTTTACATTTAAAAGAAAATGTTAAACACACAATAAAAAAATATTTATGTGTGGTATATAAACTCCACCGCATAGAGTGTCGAGAACTCATTTAAAATCAGCCTCCGCTGGTATCAAAACTAGTAAGAAGGTTTCTCAACAAGAAGATGGACATGGAGTATTTATTTTGGATCTGGTTTCCACTGAGAAATAGACATTAAAGACCACCCTAGAAATCTCCTATCAGCCCGAAATGTGGAAAGTAAGCATAGGATGGATGTATAAAAGGGTATCTCACGTCTCAAATAAGATGGAGGCACACTTTGGGTCGGTGTGTTATGGTCATATGTCAGAAGAACAGTGTAGAGTACCGGTCTCGTATCAATCTCTGTCATTGGACGATGTTGAAGGTCCTTCTGAAGCTTTTGAACAGTGTAGAGCCTCATTTTAAATCAGTCTCCACCAGAAGAACGGTGTTGAGTCCTCTTTAATAATTTTTAAAAATTAAGCCTCGCCTGAAGAAGACACAAAAAGCTGTCGAAACGTCGCGTGACAGGCTAACAAACCAAAGCCTTCTCTCGAACACCAGCATAACACCATCTGGAGTCCTTTAATGTTGACGGTGATCGAAGTAGATCCATACAGATCCTCTCACCTGAACACAAACTCTAACCCCAACGTCACACGAGCCCTGCAAAAAGCAGCCCTAAGCTCACTAACCACCAATGTGGATTTTTTTTCCAAAATGTAGGATAATGTGAGTGCTTGTGCATACTGTTTTGGGCCTTTGGTATGATAATGGGGACTTACCTGAGGCGGCCAGTTGAACGATGGTCAGTGCTTCCGAGTTGGACCTTGGGTCTGGCTTTGGCCTGGCTTTTAGCCAATTCCTAACCTAACTCACGCGAGTGCCTCGCTCTCTGGACCTTGAAAAGTGTGGTTTCCATTGTTGTACCAATGGTCTCACTATGGTATTACAAGTAATAAGCAAAAATATGCTTTCTAAAATTTTATTTCACGTTGGGAAGAAGAAAGAGAATTAGGAGAGAAGCCACGCCCTTCTCAGATATATAAAGAGCTATAAAAGATAGACACTGAGACAGAGGAAAAGTGGATGTAAAATTATTAAGGGGGTTTTACATTTAAAAGAAAATGTTAAACACACAATAAAAAAATATTTATGTGTGGTATATAAACTCCACCGCATAGAGTGTCGAGAACTCATTTAAAATCAGCCTCCGCTGGTATCAAAACTAGTAAGAAGGTTTCTCAACAAGAAGATGGACATGGAGTATTTATTTTGGATCTGGTTTCCACTGAGAAATAGACATTAAAGACCACCCTAGAAATCTCCTATCAGCCCGAAATGTGGAAAGTAAGCATAGGATGGATGTATAAAAGGGTATCTCACGTCTCAAATAAGATGGAGGCACACTTTGGGTCGGTGTGTTATGGTCATATGTCAGAAGAACAGTGTAGAGTACCGGTCTCGTATCAATCTCTGTCATTGGACGATGTTGAAGGTCCTTCTGAAGCTTTTGAACAGTGTAGAGCCTCATTTTAAATCAGTCTCCACCAGAAGAACGGTGTTGAGTCCTCTTTAATAATTTTTAAAAATTAAGCCTCGCCTGAAGAAGACACAAAAAGCTGTCGAAACGTCGCGTGACAGGCTAACAAACCAAAGCCTTCTCTCGAACACCAGCATAACACCATCTGGAGTCCTTTAATGTTGACGGTGATCGAAGTAGATCCATACAGATCCTCTCACCTGAACACAAACTCTAACCCCAACGTCACACGAGCCCTGCAAAAAGCAGCCCTAAGCTCACTAACCACCAATGTGGATTTTTTTTCCAAAATGTAGGATAATGTGAGTGCTTGTGCATACTGTTTTGGGCCTTTGGTATGATAATGGGGACTTACCTGAGGCGGCCAGTTGAACGATGGTCAGTGCTTCCGAGTTGGACCTTGGGTCTGGCTTTGGCCTGGCTTTTAGCCAATTCCTAACCTAACTCACGCGAGTGCCTCGCTCTCTGGACCTTGAAAAGTGTGGTTTCCATTGTTGTACCAATGGTCTCACTATGGTATTACAAGTAATAAGCAAAAATATGCTTTCTAAAATTTTATTTCACGTTGGGAAGAAGAAAGAGAATTAGGAGAGAAGCCACGCCCTTCTCAGATATATAAAGAGCTATAAAAGATAGACACTGAGACAGAGGAAAAGTGGATGTAAAATTATTAAGGGGGTTTTACATTTAAAAGAAAATGTTAAACACACAATAAAAAAATATTTATGTGTGGTATATAAACTCCACCGCATAGAGTGTCGAGAACTCATTTAAAATCAGCCTCCGCTGGTATCAAAACTAGTAAGAAGGTTTCTCAACAAGAAGATGGACATGGAGTATTTATTTTGGATCTGGTTTCCACTGAGAAATAGACATTAAAGACCACCCTAGAAATCTCCTATCAGCCCGAAATGTGGAAAGTAAGCATAGGATGGATGTATAAAAGGGTATCTCACGTCTCAAATAAGATGGAGGCACACTTTGGGTCGGTGTGTTATGGTCATATGTCAGAAGAACAGTGTAGAGTACCGGTCTCGTATCAATCTCTGTCATTGGACGATGTTGAAGGTCCTTCTGAAGCTTTTGAACAGTGTAGAGCCTCATTTTAAATCAGTCTCCACCAGAAGAACGGTGTTGAGTCCTCTTTAATAATTTTTAAAAATTAAGCCTCGCCTGAAGAAGACACAAAAAGCTGTCGAAACGTCGCGTGACAGGCTAACAAACCAAAGCCTTCTCTCGAACACCAGCATAACACCATCTGGAGTCCTTTAATGTTGACGGTGATCGAAGTAGATCCATACAGATCCTCTCACCTGAACACAAACTCTAACCCCAACGTCACACGAGCCCTGCAAAAAGCAGCCCTAAGCTCACTAACCACCAATGTGGATTTTTTTTCCAAAATGTAGGATAATGTGAGTGCTTGTGCATACTGTTTTGGGCCTTTGGTATGATAATGGGGACTTACCTGAGGCGGCCAGTTGAACGATGGTCAGTGCTTCCGAGTTGGACCTTGGGTCTGGCTTTGGCCTGGCTTTTAGCCAATTCCTAACCTAACTCACGCGAGTGCCTCGCTCTCTGGACCTTGAAAAGTGTGGTTTCCATTGTTGTACCAATGGTCTCACTATGGTATTACAAGTAATAAGCAAAAATATGCTTTCTAAAATTTTATTTCACGTTGGGAAGAAGAAAGAGAATTAGGAGAGAAGCCACGCCCTTCTCAGATATATAAAGAGCTATAAAAGATAGACACTGAGACAGAGGAAAAGTGGATGTAAAATTATTAAGGGGGTTTTACATTTAAAAGAAAATGTTAAACACACAATAAAAAAATATTTATGTGTGGTATATAAACTCCACCGCATAGAGTGTCGAGAACTCATTTAAAATCAGCCTCCGCTGGTATCAAAACTAGTAAGAAGGTTTCTCAACAAGAAGATGGACATGGAGTATTTATTTTGGATCTGGTTTCCACTGAGAAATAGACATTAAAGACCACCCTAGAAATCTCCTATCAGCCCGAAATGTGGAAAGTAAGCATAGGATGGATGTATAAAAGGGTATCTCACGTCTCAAATAAGATGGAGGCACACTTTGGGTCGGTGTGTTATGGTCATATGTCAGAAGAACAGTGTAGAGTACCGGTCTCGTATCAATCTCTGTCATTGGACGATGTTGAAGGTCCTTCTGAAGCTTTTGAACAGTGTAGAGCCTCATTTTAAATCAGTCTCCACCAGAAGAACGGTGTTGAGTCCTCTTTAATAATTTTTAAAAATTAAGCCTCGCCTGAAGAAGACACAAAAAGCTGTCGAAACGTCGCGTGACAGGCTAACAAACCAAAGCCTTCTCTCGAACACCAGCATAACACCATCTGGAGTCCTTTAATGTTGACGGTGATCGAAGTAGATCCATACAGATCCTCTCACCTGAACACAAACTCTAACCCCAACGTCACACGAGCCCTGCAAAAAGCAGCCCTAAGCTCACTAACCACCAATGTGGATTTTTTTTCCAAAATGTAGGATAATGTGAGTGCTTGTGCATACTGTTTTGGGCCTTTGGTATGATAATGGGGACTTACCTGAGGCGGCCAGTTGAACGATGGTCAGTGCTTCCGAGTTGGACCTTGGGTCTGGCTTTGGCCTGGCTTTTAGCCAATTCCTAACCTAACTCACGCGAGTGCCTCGCTCTCTGGACCTTGAAAAGTGTGGTTTCCATTGTTGTACCAATGGTCTCACTATGGTATTACAAGTAATAAGCAAAAATATGCTTTCTAAAATTTTATTTCACGTTGGGAAGAAGAAAGAGAATTAGGAGAGAACTCCACCGCATAGAGTGTCGAGAACTCATTTAAAATCAGCCTCCGCTGGTATCAAAACTAGTAAGAAGGTTTCTCAACAAGAAGATGGACATGGAGTATTTATTTTGGATCTGGTTTCCACTGAGAAATAGACATTAAAGACCACCCTAGAAATCTCCTATCAGCCCGAAATGTGGAAAGTAAGCATAGGATGGATGTATAAAAGGGTATCTCACGTCTCAAATAAGATGGAGGCACACTTTGGGTCGGTGTGTTATGGTCATATGTCAGAAGAACAGTGTAGAGTACCGGTCTCGTATCAATCTCTGTCATTGGACGATGTTGAAGGTCCTTCTGAAGCTTTTGAACAGTGTAGAGCCTCATTTTAAATCAGTCTCCACCAGAAGAACGGTGTTGAGTCCTCTTTAATAATTTTTAAAAATTAAGCCTCGCCTGAAGAAGACACAAAAAGCTGTCGAAACGTCGCGTGACAGGCTAACAAACCAAAGCCTTCTCTCGAACACCAGCATAACACCATCTGGAGTCCTTTAATGTTGACGGTGATCGAAGTAGATCCATACAGATCCTCTCACCTGAACACAAACTCTAACCCCAACGTCACACGAGCCCTGCAAAAAGCAGCCCTAAGCTCACTAACCACCAATGTGGATTTTTTTTCCAAAATGTAGGATAATGTGAGTGCTTGTGCATACTGTTTTGGGCCTTTGGTATGATAATGGGGACTTACCTGAGGCGGCCAGTTGAACGATGGTCAGTGCTTCCGAGTTGGACCTTGGGTCTGGCTTTGGCCTGGCTTTTAGCCAATTCCTAACCTAACTCACGCGAGTGCCTCGCTCTCTGGACCTTGAAAAGTGTGGTTTCCATTGTTGTACCAATGGTCTCACTATGGTATTACAAGTAATAAGCAAAAATATGCTTTCTAAAATTTTATTTCACGTTGGGAAGAAGAAAGAGAATTAGGAGAGAAGCCACGCCCTTCTCAGATATATAAAGAGCTATAAAAGATAGACACTGAGACAGAGGAAAAGTGGATGTAAAATTATTAAGGGGGTTTTACATTTAAAAGAAAATGTTAAACACACAATAAAAAAATATTTATGTGTGGTATATAAACTCCACCGCATAGAGTGTCGAGAACTCATTTAAAATCAGCCTCCGCTGGTATCAAAACTAGTAAGAAGGTTTCTCAACAAGAAGATGGACATGGAGTATTTATTTTGGATCTGGTTTCCACTGAGAAATAGACATTAAAGACCACCCTAGAAATCTCCTATCAGCCCGAAATGTGGAAAGTAAGCATAGGATGGATGTATAAAAGGGTATCTCACGTCTCAAATAAGATGGAGGCACACTTTGGGTCGGTGTGTTATGGTCATATGTCAGAAGAACAGTGTAGAGTACCGGTCTCGTATCAATCTCTGTCATTGGACGATGTTGAAGGTCCTTCTGAAGCTTTTGAACAGTGTAGAGCCTCATTTTAAATCAGTCTCCACCAGAAGAACGGTGTTGAGTCCTCTTTAATAATTTTTAAAAATTAAGCCTCGCCTGAAGAAGACACAAAAAGCTGTCGAAACGTCGCGTGACAGGCTAACAAACCAAAGCCTTCTCTCGAACACCAGCATAACACCATCTGGAGTCCTTTAATGTTGACGGTGATCGAAGTAGATCCATACAGATCCTCTCACCTGAACACAAACTCTAACCCCAACGTCACACGAGCCCTGCAAAAAGCAGCCCTAAGCTCACTAACCACCAATGTGGATTTTTTTTCCAAAATGTAGGATAATGTGAGTGCTTGTGCATACTGTTTTGGGCCTTTGGTATGATAATGGGGACTTACCTGAGGCGGCCAGTTGAACGATGGTCAGTGCTTCCGAGTTGGACCTTGGGTCTGGCTTTGGCCTGGCTTTTAGCCAATTCCTAACCTAACTCACGCGAGTGCCTCGCTCTCTGGACCTTGAAAAGTGTGGTTTCCATTGTTGTACCAATGGTCTCACTATGGTATTACAAGTAATAAGCAAAAATATGCTTTCTAAAATTTTATTTCACGTTGGGAAGAAGAAAGAGAATTAGGAGAGAAGCCACGCCCTTCTCAGATATATAAAGAGCTATAAAAGATAGACACTGAGACAGAGGAAAAGTGGATGTAAAATTATTAAGGGGGTTTTACATTTAAAAGAAAATGTTAAACACACAATAAAAAAATATTTATGTGTGGTATATAAACTCCACCGCATAGAGTGTCGAGAACTCATTTAAAATCAGCCTCCGCTGGTATCAAAACTAGTAAGAAGGTTTCTCAACAAGAAGATGGACATGGAGTATTTATTTTGGATCTGGTTTCCACTGAGAAATAGACATTAAAGACCACCCTAGAAATCTCCTATCAGCCCGAAATGTGGAAAGTAAGCATAGGATGGATGTATAAAAGGGTATCTCACGTCTCAAATAAGATGGAGGCACACTTTGGGTCGGTGTGTTATGGTCATATGTCAGAAGAACAGTGTAGAGTACCGGTCTCGTATCAATCTCTGTCATTGGACGATGTTGAAGGTCCTTCTGAAGCTTTTGAACAGTGTAGAGCCTCATTTTAAATCAGTCTCCACCAGAAGAACGGTGTTGAGTCCTCTTTAATAATTTTTAAAAATTAAGCCTCGCCTGAAGAAGACACAAAAAGCTGTCGAAACGTCGCGTGACAGGCTAACAAACCAAAGCCTTCTCTCGAACACCAGCATAACACCATCTGGAGTCCTTTAATGTTGACGGTGATCGAAGTAGATCCATACAGATCCTCTCACCTGAACACAAACTCTAACCCCAACGTCACACGAGCCCTGCAAAAAGCAGCCCTAAGCTCACTAACCACCAATGTGGATTTTTTTTCCAAAATGTAGGATAATGTGAGTGCTTGTGCATACTGTTTTGGGCCTTTGGTATGATAATGGGGACTTACCTGAGGCGGCCAGTTGAACGATGGTCAGTGCTTCCGAGTTGGACCTTGGGTCTGGCTTTGGCCTGGCTTTTAGCCAATTCCTAACCTAACTCACGCGAGTGCCTCGCTCTCTGGACCTTGAAAAGTGTGGTTTCCATTGTTGTACCAATGGTCTCACTATGGTATTACAAGTAATAAGCAAAAATATGCTTTCTAAAATTTTATTTCACGTTGGGAAGAAGAAAGAGAATTAGGAGAGAAGCCACGCCCTTCTCAGATATATAAAGAGCTATAAAAGATAGACACTGAGACAGAGGAAAAGTGGATGTAAAATTATTAAGGGGGTTTTACATTTAAAAGAAAATGTTAAACACACAATAAAAAAATATTTATGTGTGGTATATAAACTCCACCGCATAGAGTGTCGAGAACTCATTTAAAATCAGCCTCCGCTGGTATCAAAACTAGTAAGAAGGTTTCTCAACAAGAAGATGGACATGGAGTATTTATTTTGGATCTGGTTTCCACTGAGAAATAGACATTAAAGACCACCCTAGAAATCTCCTATCAGCCCGAAATGTGGAAAGTAAGCATAGGATGGATGTATAAAAGGGTATCTCACGTCTCAAATAAGATGGAGGCACACTTTGGGTCGGTGTGTTATGGTCATATGTCAGAAGAACAGTGTAGAGTACCGGTCTCGTATCAATCTCTGTCATTGGACGATGTTGAAGGTCCTTCTGAAGCTTTTGAACAGTGTAGAGCCTCATTTTAAATCAGTCTCCACCAGAAGAACGGTGTTGAGTCCTCTTTAATAATTTTTAAAAATTAAGCCTCGCCTGAAGAAGACACAAAAAGCTGTCGAAACGTCGCGTGACAGGCTAACAAACCAAAGCCTTCTCTCGAACACCAGCATAACACCATCTGGAGTCCTTTAATGTTGACGGTGATCGAAGTAGATCCATACAGATCCTCTCACCTGAACACAAACTCTAACCCCAACGTCACACGAGCCCTGCAAAAAGCAGCCCTAAGCTCACTAACCACCAATGTGGATTTTTTTTCCAAAATGTAGGATAATGTGAGTGCTTGTGCATACTGTTTTGGGCCTTTGGTATGATAATGGGGACTTACCTGAGGCGGCCAGTTGAACGATGGTCAGTGCTTCCGAGTTGGACCTTGGGTCTGGCTTTGGCCTGGCTTTTAGCCAATTCCTAACCTAACTCACGCGAGTGCCTCGCTCTCTGGACCTTGAAAAGTGTGGTTTCCATTGTTGTACCAATGGTCTCACTATGGTATTACAAGTAATAAGCAAAAATATGCTTTCTAAAATTTTATTTCACGTTGGGAAGAAGAAAGAGAATTAGGAGAGAAGCCACGCCCTTCTCAGATATATAAAGAGCTATAAAAGATAGACACTGAGACAGAGGAAAAGTGGATGTAAAATTATTAAGGGGGTTTTACATTTAAAAGAAAATGTTAAACACACAATAAAAAAATATTTATGTGTGGTATATAAACTCCACCGCATAGAGTGTCGAGAACTCATTTAAAATCAGCCTCCGCTGGTATCAAAACTAGTAAGAAGGTTTCTCAACAAGAAGATGGACATGGAGTATTTATTTTGGATCTGGTTTCCACTGAGAAATAGACATTAAAGACCACCCTAGAAATCTCCTATCAGCCCGAAATGTGGAAAGTAAGCATAGGATGGATGTATAAAAGGGTATCTCACGTCTCAAATAAGATGGAGGCACACTTTGGGTCGGTGTGTTATGGTCATATGTCAGAAGAACAGTGTAGAGTACCGGTCTCGTATCAATCTCTGTCATTGGACGATGTTGAAGGTCCTTCTGAAGCTTTTGAACAGTGTAGAGCCTCATTTTAAATCAGTCTCCACCAGAAGAACGGTGTTGAGTCCTCTTTAATAATTTTTAAAAATTAAGCCTCGCCTGAAGAAGACACAAAAAGCTGTCGAAACGTCGCGTGACAGGCTAACAAACCAAAGCCTTCTCTCGAACACCAGCATAACACCATCTGGAGTCCTTTAATGTTGACGGTGATCGAAGTAGATCCATACAGATCCTCTCACCTGAACACAAACTCTAACCCCAACGTCACACGAGCCCTGCAAAAAGCAGCCCTAAGCTCACTAACCACCAATGTGGATTTTTTTTCCAAAATGTAGGATAATGTGAGTGCTTGTGCATACTGTTTTGGGCCTTTGGTATGATAATGGGGACTTACCTGAGGCGGCCAGTTGAACGATGGTCAGTGCTTCCGAGTTGGACCTTGGGTCTGGCTTTGGCCTGGCTTTTAGCCAATTCCTAACCTAACTCACGCGAGTGCCTCGCTCTCTGGACCTTGAAAAGTGTGGTTTCCATTGTTGTACCAATGGTCTCACTATGGTATTACAAGTAATAAGCAAAAATATGCTTTCTAAAATTTTATTTCACGTTGGGAAGAAGAAAGAGAATTAGGAGAGAAGCCACGCCCTTCTCAGATATATAAAGAGCTATAAAAGATAGACACTGAGACAGAGGAAAAGTGGATGTAAAATTATTAAGGGGGTTTTACATTTAAAAGAAAATGTTAAACACACAATAAAAAAATATTTATGTGTGGTATATAAACTCCACCGCATAGAGTGTCGAGAACTCATTTAAAATCAGCCTCCGCTGGTATCAAAACTAGTAAGAAGGTTTCTCAACAAGAAGATGGACATGGAGTATTTATTTTGGATCTGGTTTCCACTGAGAAATAGACATTAAAGACCACCCTAGAAATCTCCTATCAGCCCGAAATGTGGAAAGTAAGCATAGGATGGATGTATAAAAGGGTATCTCACGTCTCAAATAAGATGGAGGCACACTTTGGGTCGGTGTGTTATGGTCATATGTCAGAAGAACAGTGTAGAGTACCGGTCTCGTATCAATCTCTGTCATTGGACGATGTTGAAGGTCCTTCTGAAGCTTTTGAACAGTGTAGAGCCTCATTTTAAATCAGTCTCCACCAGAAGAACGGTGTTGAGTCCTCTTTAATAATTTTTAAAAATTAAGCCTCGCCTGAAGAAGACACAAAAAGCTGTCGAAACGTCGCGTGACAGGCTAACAAACCAAAGCCTTCTCTCGAACACCAGCATAACACCATCTGGAGTCCTTTAATGTTGACGGTGATCGAAGTAGATCCATACAGATCCTCTCACCTGAACACAAACTCTAACCCCAACGTCACACGAGCCCTGCAAAAAGCAGCCCTAAGCTCACTAACCACCAATGTGGATTTTTTTTCCAAAATGTAGGATAATGTGAGTGCTTGTGCATACTGTTTTGGGCCTTTGGTATGATAATGGGGACTTACCTGAGGCGGCCAGTTGAACGATGGTCAGTGCTTCCGAGTTGGACCTTGGGTCTGGCTTTGGCCTGGCTTTTAGCCAATTCCTAACCTAACTCACGCGAGTGCCTCGCTCTCTGGACCTTGAAAAGTGTGGTTTCCATTGTTGTACCAATGGTCTCACTATGGTATTACAAGTAATAAGCAAAAATATGCTTTCTAAAATTTTATTTCACGTTGGGAAGAAGAAAGAGAATTAGGAGAGAAGCCACGCCCTTCTCAGATATATAAAGAGCTATAAAAGATAGACACTGAGACAGAGGAAAAGTGGATGTAAAATTATTAAGGGGGTTTTACATTTAAAAGAAAATGTTAAACACACAATAAAAAAATATTTATGTGTGGTATATAAACTCCACCGCATAGAGTGTCGAGAACTCATTTAAAATCAGCCTCCGCTGGTATCAAAACTAGTAAGAAGGTTTCTCAACAAGAAGATGGACATGGAGTATTTATTTTGGATCTGGTTTCCACTGAGAAATAGACATTAAAGACCACCCTAGAAATCTCCTATCAGCCCGAAATGTGGAAAGTAAGCATAGGATGGATGTATAAAAGGGTATCTCACGTCTCAAATAAGATGGAGGCACACTTTGGGTCGGTGTGTTATGGTCATATGTCAGAAGAACAGTGTAGAGTACCGGTCTCGTATCAATCTCTGTCATTGGACGATGTTGAAGGTCCTTCTGAAGCTTTTGAACAGTGTAGAGCCTCATTTTAAATCAGTCTCCACCAGAAGAACGGTGTTGAGTCCTCTTTAATAATTTTTAAAAATTAAGCCTCGCCTGAAGAAGACACAAAAAGCTGTCGAAACGTCGCGTGACAGGCTAACAAACCAAAGCCTTCTCTCGAACACCAGCATAACACCATCTGGAGTCCTTTAATGTTGACGGTGATCGAAGTAGATCCATACAGATCCTCTCACCTGAACACAAACTCTAACCCCAACGTCACACGAGCCCTGCAAAAAGCAGCCCTAAGCTCACTAACCACCAATGTGGATTTTTTTTCCAAAATGTAGGATAATGTGAGTGCTTGTGCATACTGTTTTGGGCCTTTGGTATGATAATGGGGACTTACCTGAGGCGGCCAGTTGAACGATGGTCAGTGCTTCCGAGTTGGACCTTGGGTCTGGCTTTGGCCTGGCTTTTAGCCAATTCCTAACCTAACTCACGCGAGTGCCTCGCTCTCTGGACCTTGAAAAGTGTGGTTTCCATTGTTGTACCAATGGTCTCACTATGGTATTACAAGTAATAAGCAAAAATATGCTTTCTAAAATTTTATTTCACGTTGGGAAGAAGAAAGAGAATTAGGAGAGAAGCCACGCCCTTCTCAGATATATAAAGAGCTATAAAAGATAGACACTGAGACAGAGGAAAAGTGGATGTAAAATTATTAAGGGGGTTTTACATTTAAAAGAAAATGTTAAACACACAATAAAAAAATATTTATGTGTGGTATATAAACTCCACCGCATAGAGTGTCGAGAACTCATTTAAAATCAGCCTCCGCTGGTATCAAAACTAGTAAGAAGGTTTCTCAACAAGAAGATGGACATGGAGTATTTATTTTGGATCTGGTTTCCACTGAGAAATAGACATTAAAGACCACCCTAGAAATCTCCTATCAGCCCGAAATGTGGAAAGTAAGCATAGGATGGATGTATAAAAGGGTATCTCACGTCTCAAATAAGATGGAGGCACACTTTGGGTCGGTGTGTTATGGTCATATGTCAGAAGAACAGTGTAGAGTACCGGTCTCGTATCAATCTCTGTCATTGGACGATGTTGAAGGTCCTTCTGAAGCTTTTGAACAGTGTAGAGCCTCATTTTAAATCAGTCTCCACCAGAAGAACGGTGTTGAGTCCTCTTTAATAATTTTTAAAAATTAAGCCTCGCCTGAAGAAGACACAAAAAGCTGTCGAAACGTCGCGTGACAGGCTAACAAACCAAAGCCTTCTCTCGAACACCAGCATAACACCATCTGGAGTCCTTTAATGTTGACGGTGATCGAAGTAGATCCATACAGATCCTCTCACCTGAACACAAACTCTAACCCCAACGTCACACGAGCCCTGCAAAAAGCAGCCCTAAGCTCACTAACCACCAATGTGGATTTTTTTTCCAAAATGTAGGATAATGTGAGTGCTTGTGCATACTGTTTTGGGCCTTTGGTATGATAATGGGGACTTACCTGAGGCGGCCAGTTGAACGATGGTCAGTGCTTCCGAGTTGGACCTTGGGTCTGGCTTTGGCCTGGCTTTTAGCCAATTCCTAACCTAACTCACGCGAGTGCCTCGCTCTCTGGACCTTGAAAAGTGTGGTTTCCATTGTTGTACCAATGGTCTCACTATGGTATTACAAGTAATAAGCAAAAATATGCTTTCTAAAATTTTATTTCACGTTGGGAAGAAGAAAGAGAATTAGGAGAGAAGCCACGCCCTTCTCAGATATATAAAGAGCTATAAAAGATAGACACTGAGACAGAGGAAAAGTGGATGTAAAATTATTAAGGGGGTTTTACATTTAAAAGAAAATGTTAAACACACAATAAAAAAATATTTATGTGTGGTATATAAACTCCACCGCATAGAGTGTCGAGAACTCATTTAAAATCAGCCTCCGCTGGTATCAAAACTAGTAAGAAGGTTTCTCAACAAGAAGATGGACATGGAGTATTTATTTTGGATCTGGTTTCCACTGAGAAATAGACATTAAAGACCACCCTAGAAATCTCCTATCAGCCCGAAATGTGGAAAGTAAGCATAGGATGGATGTATAAAAGGGTATCTCACGTCTCAAATAAGATGGAGGCACACTTTGGGTCGGTGTGTTATGGTCATATGTCAGAAGAACAGTGTAGAGTACCGGTCTCGTATCAATCTCTGTCATTGGACGATGTTGAAGGTCCTTCTGAAGCTTTTGAACAGTGTAGAGCCTCATTTTAAATCAGTCTCCACCAGAAGAACGGTGTTGAGTCCTCTTTAATAATTTTTAAAAATTAAGCCTCGCCTGAAGAAGACACAAAAAGCTGTCGAAACGTCGCGTGACAGGCTAACAAACCAAAGCCTTCTCTCGAACACCAGCATAACACCATCTGGAGTCCTTTAATGTTGACGGTGATCGAAGTAGATCCATACAGATCCTCTCACCTGAACACAAACTCTAACCCCAACGTCACACGAGCCCTGCAAAAAGCAGCCCTAAGCTCACTAACCACCAATGTGGATTTTTTTTCCAAAATGTAGGATAATGTGAGTGCTTGTGCATACTGTTTTGGGCCTTTGGTATGATAATGGGGACTTACCTGAGGCGGCCAGTTGAACGATGGTCAGTGCTTCCGAGTTGGACCTTGGGTCTGGCTTTGGCCTGGCTTTTAGCCAATTCCTAACCTAACTCACGCGAGTGCCTCGCTCTCTGGACCTTGAAAAGTGTGGTTTCCATTGTTGTACCAATGGTCTCACTATGGTATTACAAGTAATAAGCAAAAATATGCTTTCTAAAATTTTATTTCACGTTGGGAAGAAGAAAGAGAATTAGGAGAGAAGCCACGCCCTTCTCAGATATATAAAGAGCTATCTATAAAAGATAGACACTGAGACAGAGGAAAAGTGGATGTAAAATTATTAAGGGGGTTTTACATTTAAAAGAAAATGTTAAACACACAATAAAAAAATATTTATGTGTGGTATATAAACTCCACCGCATAGAGTGTCGAGAACTCATTTAAAATCAGCCTCCGCTGGTATCAAAACTAGTAAGAAGGTTTCTCAACAAGAAGATGGACATGGAGTATTTATTTTGGATCTGGTTTCCACTGAGAAATAGACATTAAAGACCACCCTAGAAATCTCCTATCAGCCCGAAATGTGGAAAGTAAGCATAGGATGGATGTATAAAAGGGTATCTCACGTCTCAAATAAGATGGAGGCACACTTTGGGTCGGTGTGTTATGGTCATATGTCAGAAGAACAGTGTAGAGTACCGGTCTCGTATCAATCTCTGTCATTGGACGATGTTGAAGGTCCTTCTGAAGCTTTTGAACAGTGTAGAGCCTCATTTTAAATCAGTCTCCACCAGAAGAACGGTGTTGAGTCCTCTTTAATAATTTTTAAAAATTAAGCCTCGCCTGAAGAAGACACAAAAAGCTGTCGAAACGTCGCGTGACAGGCTAACAAACCAAAGCCTTCTCTCGAACACCAGCATAACACCATCTGGAGTCCTTTAATGTTGACGGTGATCGAAGTAGATCCATACAGATCCTCTCACCTGAACACAAACTCTAACCCCAACGTCACACGAGCCCTGCAAAAAGCAGCCCTAAGCTCACTAACCACCAATGTGGATTTTTTTTCCAAAATGTAGGATAATGTGAGTGCTTGTGCATACTGTTTTGGGCCTTTGGTATGATAATGGGGACTTACCTGAGGCGGCCAGTTGAACGATGGTCAGTGCTTCCGAGTTGGACCTTGGGTCTGGCTTTGGCCTGGCTTTTAGCCAATTCCTAACCTAACTCACGCGAGTGCCTCGCTCTCTGGACCTTGAAAAGTGTGGTTTCCATTGTTGTACCAATGGTCTCACTATGGTATTACAAGTAATAAGCAAAAATATGCTTTCTAAAATTTTATTTCACGTTGGGAAGAAGAAAGAGAATTAGGAGAGAAGCCACGCCCTTCTCAGATATATAAAGAGCTATAAAAGATAGACACTGAGACAGAGGAAAAGTGGATGTAAAATTATTAAGGGGGTTTTACATTTAAAAGAAAATGTTAAACACACAATAAAAAAATATTTATGTGTGGTATATAAACTCCACCGCATAGAGTGTCGAGAACTCATTTAAAATCAGCCTCCGCTGGTATCAAAACTAGTAAGAAGGTTTCTCAACAAGAAGATGGACATGGAGTATTTATTTTGGATCTGGTTTCCACTGAGAAATAGACATTAAAGACCACCCTAGAAATCTCCTATCAGCCCGAAATGTGGAAAGTAAGCATAGGATGGATGTATAAAAGGGTATCTCACGTCTCAAATAAGATGGAGGCACACTTTGGGTCGGTGTGTTATGGTCATATGTCAGAAGAACAGTGTAGAGTACCGGTCTCGTATCAATCTCTGTCATTGGACGATGTTGAAGGTCCTTCTGAAGCTTTTGAACAGTGTAGAGCCTCATTTTAAATCAGTCTCCACCAGAAGAACGGTGTTGAGTCCTCTTTAATAATTTTTAAAAATTAAGCCTCGCCTGAAGAAGACACAAAAAGCTGTCGAAACGTCGCGTGACAGGCTAACAAACCAAAGCCTTCTCTCGAACACCAGCATAACACCATCTGGAGTCCTTTAATGTTGACGGTGATCGAAGTAGATCCATACAGATCCTCTCACCTGAACACAAACTCTAACCCCAACGTCACACGAGCCCTGCAAAAAGCAGCCCTAAGCTCACTAACCACCAATGTGGATTTTTTTTCCAAAATGTAGGATAATGTGAGTGCTTGTGCATACTGTTTTGGGCCTTTGGTATGATAATGGGGACTTACCTGAGGCGGCCAGTTGAACGATGGTCAGTGCTTCCGAGTTGGACCTTGGGTCTGGCTTTGGCCTGGCTTTTAGCCAATTCCTAACCTAACTCACGCGAGTGCCTCGCTCTCTGGACCTTGAAAAGTGTGGTTTCCATTGTTGTACCAATGGTCTCACTATGGTATTACAAGTAATAAGCAAAAATATGCTTTCTAAAATTTTATTTCACGTTGGGAAGAAGAAAGAGAATTAGGAGAGAAGCCACGCCCTTCTCAGATATATAAAGAGCTATCTATAAAAGATAGACACTGAGACAGAGGAAAAGTGGATGTAAAATTATTAAGGGGGTTTTACATTTAAAAGAAAATGTTAAACACACAATAAAAAAATATTTATGTGTGGTATATAAACTCCACCGCATAGAGTGTCGAGAACTCATTTAAAATCAGCCTCCGCTGGTATCAAAACTAGTAAGAAGGTTTCTCAACAAGAAGATGGACATGGAGTATTTATTTTGGATCTGGTTTCCACTGAGAAATAGACATTAAAGACCACCCTAGAAATCTCCTATCAGCCCGAAATGTGGAAAGTAAGCATAGGATGGATGTATAAAAGGGTATCTCACGTCTCAAATAAGATGGAGGCACACTTTGGGTCGGTGTGTTATGGTCATATGTCAGAAGAACAGTGTAGAGTACCGGTCTCGTATCAATCTCTGTCATTGGACGATGTTGAAGGTCCTTCTGAAGCTTTTGAACAGTGTAGAGCCTCATTTTAAATCAGTCTCCACCAGAAGAACGGTGTTGAGTCCTCTTTAATAATTTTTAAAAATTAAGCCTCGCCTGAAGAAGACACAAAAAGCTGTCGAAACGTCGCGTGACAGGCTAACAAACCAAAGCCTTCTCTCGAACACCAGCATAACACCATCTGGAGTCCTTTAATGTTGACGGTGATCGAAGTAGATCCATACAGATCCTCTCACCTGAACACAAACTCTAACCCCAACGTCACACGAGCCCTGCAAAAAGCAGCCCTAAGCTCACTAACCACCAATGTGGATTTTTTTTCCAAAATGTAGGATAATGTGAGTGCTTGTGCATACTGTTTTGGGCCTTTGGTATGATAATGGGGACTTACCTGAGGCGGCCAGTTGAACGATGGTCAGTGCTTCCGAGTTGGACCTTGGGTCTGGCTTTGGCCTGGCTTTTAGCCAATTCCTAACCTAACTCACGCGAGTGCCTCGCTCTCTGGACCTTGAAAAGTGTGGTTTCCATTGTTGTACCAATGGTCTCACTATGGTATTACAAGTAATAAGCAAAAATATGCTTTCTAAAATTTTATTTCACGTTGGGAAGAAGAAAGAGAATTAGGAGAGAAGCCACGCCCTTCTCAGATATATAAAGAGCTATCTATAAAGATAGACACTGAGACAGAGGAAAAGTGGATGTAAAATTATTAAGGGGGTTTTACATTTAAAAGAAAATGTTAAACACACAATAAAAAAATATTTATGTGTGGTATATAAACTCCACCGCATAGAGTGTCGAGAACTCATTTAAAATCAGCCTCCGCTGGTATCAAAACTAGTAAGAAGGTTTCTCAACAAGAAGATGGACATGGAGTATTTATTTTGGATCTGGTTTCCACTGAGAAATAGACATTAAAGACCACCCTAGAAATCTCCTATCAGCCCGAAATGTGGAAAGTAAGCATAGGATGGATGTATAAAAGGGTATCTCACGTCTCAAATAAGATGGAGGCACACTTTGGGTCGGTGTGTTATGGTCATATGTCAGAAGAACAGTGTAGAGTACCGGTCTCGTATCAATCTCTGTCATTGGACGATGTTGAAGGTCCTTCTGAAGCTTTTGAACAGTGTAGAGCCTCATTTTAAATCAGTCTCCACCAGAAGAACGGTGTTGAGTCCTCTTTAATAATTTTTAAAAATTAAGCCTCGCCTGAAGAAGACACAAAAAGCTGTCGAAACGTCGCGTGACAGGCTAACAAACCAAAGCCTTCTCTCGAACACCAGCATAACACCATCTGGAGTCCTTTAATGTTGACGGTGATCGAAGTAGATCCATACAGATCCTCTCACCTGAACACAAACTCTAACCCCAACGTCACACGAGCCCTGCAAAAAGCAGCCCTAAGCTCACTAACCACCAATGTGGATTTTTTTTCCAAAATGTAGGATAATGTGAGTGCTTGTGCATACTGTTTTGGGCCTTTGGTATGATAATGGGGACTTACCTGAGGCGGCCAGTTGAACGATGGTCAGTGCTTCCGAGTTGGACCTTGGGTCTGGCTTT
>NW_027395284.1:4609393-4644154 GCF_027580225.2 Misgurnus anguillicaudatus
CTTTGGTGCTGATCCGGCCCGGAGTCGTCTGCTGTCTGGGAGATTTCAGCTTCACACAGTCCTTTAAATTGTAAATCAAAATGTAGGAAATGTAGATCATGCTGCTTTTATCCATGAGGAATTATTTGACTGGTAAACAGAGAAGAAGATGAAGAAAGAGGACTTTTGGTGAAAACCAAAGTAATTTTAGAGCAATTTGAATGACACCTGTCAAATGGTTTGAAGTAAACAAGGTACAAATGGTAAAGAAGCCAAGTGAAATACTTGTTAAATTTGAAGTAGATTCACTCTGTGTCCTGAAGAAGTTTGAGCATGCGGCAGTGATTTATATATCCTGATGATTAATTCATAGATTACATCAGCATGTTTCTCACAAACCTTCATTTGGAAATGAAGTGATTCATCATTTTGAAACATGTCATCTTTTATGAACCCAAAAGACAAAGATGAACTTTAAAAGTAAAAACGAAGACACTCCGAGTCTATCTCCTCATGTAAGCACATACAAGATACATAAATCATTACATTTGAACACATATTCAAGCCAAATAATAATAATAACTTTGCCTAATTTAAATAACTCTCTAATGCATTTTTCTATAATCTTTAATATTTTTATCATCAGTAATTATTCAAATAAAGTAGGATTAAGCATTTTCTTGGCTGTCCATGACAGACACAGGAAACTTAGAGGGGTGGAGCATGCGATGATTGACAGATGTACAATAATACATCAGACAGAGCATTAAATCAGCCCAAATAAAATTTTAAACGAGAGGCAGAAATTATAGAAGATTTCATTAATTTACCTATTTTTATTGTCATGATGCTGGGGTTTAAAAAGCCGTAGGCAGCTGTTTAAGAATCCTGTGCGTCAAACTGTTTAAATTTACATTTGTTCATTTAGCAAAAGCTTTTATCCAAAACAACTTACAAATGAAAAAGCATTTTTTATAATAATTCATTTAATTTGGTCTCAAGAGCCAGTACTGTTTTCATTAAATCATGAATCAAATGTGTGTTTTTTGCAGAGTCAGAGTTCTCAGGATAAATTATTGGATGTCAGATGTTCGGTTTGTTCAGGACAACTTTTAATTCTCCTGCAGTATCAGACACTGGCACATCGCATGAAGGTGATGGTCAGGAAAGCTGAAAATTTACCCAAACTCAGCAGAATTCCAGGAAGCCCAGGTTAGGTTTGTCTGTCTGTCTGTCTGTGTTGTGTACAGTGTTATATATTTGAGCAATTATATGTGAATGTCAACCGGTGCAAAGTTTTTACATAAAGTTTATAACCATACTTAGAAATCAATATTTGGAGCACTGTTGCCAAAGAAGGTCCCTGGTTTGAGCCCTGGCTAGGTCAGGTGGCTTTTCTTTGTGGAGTTTGCATGTTCTCTCTGTGTCAGCGTGGGTTTACTCTGTGTACTCCGGTTCAAAAACATGCCAAAAACATGCAAGTTAGGTGAACTGGAGATGGCAAATTGCTCCTCCCCTAACAGATTAACTTGTGTGGATGTAACTTGTGCATGGATTTACTGGTTCTTGCCATTATAGATGCTGGAATGGCGTGAAGAATAAATAAATAAAATAATCAATATTTGCCAGTTTAAATGCCCATGCAAAGTCTCGGTTAAAGTTTTTAAAGCATTTTTATTTTCCATAGTTAAGTGTAACTTTCACAATTCTCACATCCGTAACCGAAAAACATTTCATGTCCATAACATTGTTTTTTGTTCTTTGAAGAGCCATCCTTTCTTCATTTGTTGGGTATTATTGTATCTGGTTTCTGCATTTCAATTCACAGAATTCCTACAAAGTATGTTGTCTCCCAAAAACCTGTGTACTTATTTGTCATAAATTCCTCATATAAAATGGAAAACATGAGTATATAGACTGATATTTTTCTGATGTCTGGGGCCAGTTGTTCAAAAAGTTTAATCTGATCCAGATTTGGAAATCCCATGTTTTGCTATCCAGGATCCGGTAAACCATCTCACTATTTTCCTGGTTTTTCAAAGCAAAATTGGATTGGATCACCCTGATCCAGATTCATACATTAGCAAATCTGGATTAAATCGGATCACATGTCAGTGTTGACTATTAGCTATGTAAGAAACAGCAGGTAGTTTGGTTTGTATGGGGTCACTAAGTGTTTTTACTTGAAAAGACAATAACAAAACTTACCCTACACTGTAAAAAAATTCAGTAGAAATTTGCAGCTGGGTTGCCGGTAATTTACCGTAGATTTAAATTTATGTTATTTACTGGCAACATTTTGTTGAAAGTTAGATAAACATTAAACATTTACAAGTCTTTGTCTTTACGGAATAAAACTAGAGAAACAGCATCAAGCAAAACATTCTGGGAAACAAAATCTGAAGCAAAAAACAGAAAAAGGTTGATGATGATTTCTGGTTCCCCGAATGCTTTGCATGAGGCTGTTATTGTATAGTTTTATTCTGTAAAAATAAAGACTTGTGAAAAGCGCTATATAAATAAAATTGAATTGAATTGAATTAAATATTTAAAATGTATTTAACTTTGAATAAACTCTTGCCAGTAAATAACATAAGTTTGGTTTCTGATGGTTGTGATTTAATGAATATACTGTACAGTGCCAAATAACAGTACTTTACTTTTGTTAAAACTACATTTTGGTTTGCTATTGTCTGATAGATTTATTTTGACTTTTTCTTTCTAAATTGACTGGAATTAATATAATATTAATATTATATTATATAATATAATATTAATATTTAATATAGCCCATGTTATACTTTGAATAATTTATCATTAAACTGAACTGAACAAAATTTCAACAAACAAATGATAATTGTATAAATATTACATAATAGAAATGTTATATTGTAGACTAACTGTGGGTTTCTATCTTTTAGTAACATTTTATTGGAAGTTTTATTACATTTTTGTTCCTGAAATCCACCTTTCTGATGGGATCAGAATAATCCTACTTTTTGCGATCAAACAAATCCCAATCTTACTAAAATGTTTTAACCAACACAAAGTGACGATCTGATCCAGATCAAAACCTAGATTGGATTTTGTAATCCAATCCAAATTCAGAATCCATTTGTTTTGTTTTGAACAACCCATTTTGAAATTTTGATCTAATCCGATAGTCAAAATCCAAATGGATTACTTTTGGCCCAAAGAGACTATGTCCGGTAGTGTACATTTGTAGAAATGCTGGTTGTGAAAACTTTTGACTGTTTGGTTTCTGATGATTGTGATTTTAATGAATATACTGTACAGTGTCAAATGACAACTAAAGCTAATGATTACTTTTGTTAAAATTAAATGGTAAATATTTTGGTTTGCTATTGTCTGCTGTTGGAGGGGTTTATATGGACTTTTTCTTTCTTAATTGACTAGAAGGTTTAAATGGTAGCCAAATGTTATAATTTTTATCATTATAAGGATTGAACTGAACAAAATTTGAACAAACAAATGATAATTGTATAAATATTACATAATAGAAATGTTGTACTGTAACTAACTGTAGGTTTATAAGTTTTAGTAATAAGAAAAATCCTACTTTTTGAGATCAAACAAATCCCAATCTTACTAAAAATGTTGAACAACACAAAGTGACGATTTGATCCAAATCAAAACCTAGATTGGATTTTGTGATCCAATCCAAATTCAGAATCCTTTTTTTTTGCAACCCATTTTAAAAATGTGATCTAATCCGATAGCCAAAATCCAAATGTATTCGTTTTGAACAACTGGCTCTAGAGGTTTAGAAAAATATAAACAGATGGTTCAATATATTGCTAACAAATGCATTCTCTGAGAAATATTGAATGCAAATGTCACATCCATATGGAATTGCTCATATATTTCTGGTATAATAAAGTGATTCATAAGCTGTAAAGACAAACACTCATGTTGATTTTTTATAATGGGCGTTTGTCTTTCCAGATCACTATGTCATCATCAACCTACGTCAGAGTGGAAAGGTAATCAGCACTAAGGAGACGAAGTGCGCCGCTGGTGTGAACGCTGTTTGGAACGCACCCTTCCTGTTTGATCTCCCGACCGGTGACATCGACACGCTGCCTCTGCTACTGGAGCTCATCGTAATGCAGGTAACCATTGTGACAATTTTTTTTCATTTGAATGAATCTGCATCATATCAAGTATAACAGTGACACTGTGATTGACAGGGGCGGCTCTACACAAAGAGTTGCATTCTGGGCCGTGTTCTGATTGGCTACGAGGCTCCTGAAGCAGGAAAGCAGCATTGGAAAGAAATGTGCAGCAGGGTGCAGGTGGAGACGACACACTGGCACGCACTTCAACCTGACACCTTATAGGCCAGCAATCCTTAACTGAGACATCCCCAAACCAGTCCAGTGTCCTGTAACTCCTTCACTGATTCTCATTTCGAGTGGACGTTGATGGTTTGGGGAAAATATGTTAAAATGGACATTTACAACAGGGTTATGTTGCTTCAACAGAAGTTGTGCATTATAGTTGGTATGTTATTGTGTAAAAATGAATTTTGTGAGTTGTTTGTTAGCCAGCTTATTTCTTCTACATGATTTGAAACATCTCTTCATCAGTAATTATATTAATGCATCCACAAATTGTATCCACAATGATTATACAGTCAACATTCACAAATGCAGCGTTGATTGACACGCCTCTAATTCCTAATTTTGACCTTGTGAAATTGTTTACCCATAGGGCAAAAAATACATTTCTCTGGCCAAAAATATGTATATAAGTATATGCTACATACATTTTGTAGAAAGTAAAGCTTAAATATATTTTTGGAATTTGAAAATATATTTAGTTTTAATCTTCATATATTAACATTTAAAAATGTATTTCAGGGGCAACAAATACATTTCTAAGAAATCAAGAAAAATTCAAAGCGCTCAGAAATAGCAGAAGAAATTACTTAGAAAAAATTGAAGGTCCTCTTTGGTAGGCTGTAGGGTATACAAAACGTCAAAAAAAAAGGGAATCCAAGGCACTCTTCGTATTTCAAAAAAGTATTATACATATTTAAACATGGCTATAACATTAAAACATTAAACTGGGCACAGATGAGATAGCCTTATAAAGCTTTTTTATAATACTTTTTTGAAATACATTTCTAATTTTGAAGCCCATCACTGAAAAAAATGATTCATTGAATTTAATCAATTTTTTTAAGGTAAGTGGTTGCAATCAATTTATTTAAGCTACATTTATACAAAAGTTTTATATTTTATTTTACTTTACTAATCTTTTTTGTTTAAATGTAGCTTAAATAAATTGATTGCAACCACTTACCTTAAAAAAATTGATTAAATTCAATTAATCATTTTTTTTTCAGTGCATACAGCAACAAAAAAAATTCTCAAAATATAAAAGTTTGTATGAATGTATAAAGTATAAAATGTGTAAGTATGTATGAAATATAACATTTTTGTTGTTGGAAATATATTTACTTTCAACCTTTTCAAGCCTGTTGTTTACATAATAATACAGAGTTTTTTTTCAATGCTATGTGAATATAAATGCTTTAAAATATATTCCAAAATGTACAAAAAATGTACATATTTTTGAAACACAAAATACATACATGGAACGTAAAAGTGAACATACATAAACATATATTTCAGCACATATATTTTTGGCCATTTTTTGTTAAAAATATATTTAAAATTATATTTGAAAATATATATATTTTTGCCTTATGGGTGAAATTCGTGAACACATAGTCGATATGCGTCCACGTGCTTGCCTACATCTGCATGACGTAATTTTGATCAACACTGCAGCTCAATTTTTACCCGGACTGTGCACGCACAACAGCGCATGCGCGAGAAAAATGTTTAGTGGAACACTCCACTATACACAATGGCAATAGACAGCATCTTTTCTTCTTTTATTTTTACTTTCTTAGAACAGAACGCCAAAGAGCATTTCCTTCAATATAATGTTTGATTCCTGATCTTTGATTTCTTGTTGTATGTTCAAAACTTTTTTTATGGTGGATTTGTTACTTTTCTTCATATATCCTGAACTTGTGATTGATCCTCTAAATGACGCGAATCAGTGCTGTCCTGACGGCTTTGAACAGGAATCATTTGAAGAAGAAATTATTTGTAAATTACATTTTCATTTTAAATTCAGTTTCATCAAATGTTTAAAAAGCATCCAGACAGCACAAACTTAAATAGTTGAGAATAAAAAAAATTGTTAAACCTATGAACAATATGAAAATTAAATCAAATTAGCATAATAAAAGTTCTCAACATAATGCAACAGTATTAGCAGTGGGACAAAAGTAGCAAGTGTACTCCGACAGGAACTCCTGACATTTAAACCCAATTTACTTTTATTTTGAAAAACTTTGAGAAGTCAAACTTCAGGATGTGTTAGAGCACTAAATAACCTGTAGATTGATCAGTACTGTAAACCATGAAACCAGAAACACAATGTGTTATAAGGAAAAAGGGATTTAGGTATTTACGTATCATGGTTGAAACAGCTTTCTGGACCTACACATGGAAACTGATGATGAAATAATGTGATATTTGTCAACTCTGTCAAGGGTTGCATGCTAAATATGCTTTCATAGTTTGAAATGCAAATGAAGTCAGGGCTCTGAGAAAATTTGTTTGTTTCTTTTTTGTCCCGCTTTACTTTCGCCTCGGTTCTCCTAATATCATATAAATGAATATCATTAGACTAATATTATGGTTTAGGTTTATAATTTGATAGTATATTCATAATAGGGGTTTGGTATTTAATTCAGAGCTATGCTCCATCAGTGAAAAAAGAAAGAATCGAAAACAACAGTGTCTTTCGACTTCAGAACCAGGAATCAGAACCGATTCCAAAAGCCCTACTTGAAAGGTCCCATGTGTTCATGTTTCACGTGTAAAATAAAACTTGTTGATGTAGACAAGACCGACATTATCAAAATTCCTCCAGCTTTGGTCTCAGCCTGTAAGTTAACTCCTGTTAGCATTGCATTGTACTCAAATCTTTCAAACATAGTAAGGAGCATCACATTTTCGGCTGATGTCAGATGTATTCAGACCAATCACATTGTACAGATTAGCTAGCCAATCACGGACACAAAGCTTTTTAAATCTATGAAGAGAGTGAAATCTGGAGCTGCAAAAATGTACGGTAAATAATGTGTTTTTTAAACCACGGGAACACATTGTATTATACCAGATACACAAAATAATGTTTTATCAGCAATGAAATAGGTGCTCTTTAGTGTATAATGTTGCTGTTAGAGCAAAATGATAAAGCTCAAAGTTCACTGCCAGGCGATTTATTTTCTCTAAGTTTGAAAAATGGGATCAGGAAAAACGTGACCTTTACAGACTGAACGGATGCGGAAAAAGTAAAGGGCTTGTTATAGTCGTGCGTAGGTCCTACGGCGTAGCTGTGACGGCGTAGGTTCCGCGTCGGTTTTCATTTATACTTTTGCGTCGTCCTCCAAGATGTGCAAACACACGCGCAAACCGCTGGTAGGCAGTATTCTCGCGTGTAACCACAGTAGCAGCGCAACCGTCAGAGAAGAAGAAGCTTGGCAAGTTAATCCACAAACGAAGAAGAAACCGCAACTTGTTGTGTATGATTTGAGAAAACCAGCAATGATGGAAGTAAATAAACAGCGACTTTTGTTGCAGTTTGAGTTAAATCACTCCTCAACTTGGCTCATCTTTGTTGTCACCATCACAAACGGAAATACATATGACACTGCGTCCGAAACCGCATACTGTATAGTAGGTACTGAATTAGATGAAGTACCTACTTACTTGGCGTTAAAACAGTAGGTACTGTATAGTATGAATCCTGGTAGTATGAATGAGATTCGGACGTACTACATCCGCCATGTTGCTACATCACGTGACATACGTCGTCATCACGTCATGTCATTTCAGCGCGAAAACAACCGCATGCCTCGTCTTCTTCGTTGGATAACTCCTCTCCCGGGGCATCATGGGATAGTGAAGCGTCCATCGTATGCACACTGCAAAATCTAACCGGAAGTAGTAGGTCATCCGGGTACTTTTCGCATACTGTTTTTCGAATACTATGTATTCGGACATACTACTCGCCTCGCCTACTGCTTTTCGCGTACTATATAGTATGTAGTAGGCTGTTTCGGACGCAGCATCAGTTTTTTTACCTGACGGGAGGGGTTCTGGTGGACCAATCACAGCGCTTGCGGTCTGCGTAGAACTGACACGCTGTTAAAATTTTTGCGAGGTGCACGTCAGGCTACGCACAGGCTATGGATAGCCTACGCCGTAGCTACGGCGTAGAACCTACGCACGACTATAAATCGCCCTTAAAGCTCCCTATATTGCACCTCTTACTTCACTGAACTTGGAAAAGAAACTGATGATGTGAATTATTACAAAACTCATTGTAGGAAAAAGTAGGAGTCAGGGGGTATTTTGAAACCAAATGCGTGGTGAAGTGGAAACGAGAACTGAGTCATGTCCAAACAGAGCGATTTCTTGACTATAAAGATTTGTACACTGAAAAAAAATATTCATTCAATTTACTCAAATTTTTAAGGTAAGTGGTTGCAATCAATTTATTTGAGCTACATTTAAACAAAAGTTTTTTGTTTTGTTTTGTATTTCTACTTTTTTTTAATGTAGCTTAAATAAATTGATTGTGACCACTTACCTCAAATAATTGAGTAAATTGAATGAATAATTTTTTTCAGTGTATGCTTTAATACTTAACATTTGTCTTCTACTACTAAAATCCATTTATAGAAACATTAAATATTTTCAGTACTTCCCAACATGTAATCAATAACCTACACCATTATGTATTGCGCATAGTGCGTTCTGGGACGATGATGTCTATACAGTTTACTATAGTAAATACTATGGTATCACATATAGTTTTTCATGTGAGAATATTTTACTCCCCACTTCCACCTTCGTCTTTATTTTAATCATCCTTCATTTTGTTTTCTGTATTGTTTTGGCTTTTTAATGAAAAAAAAGGATAAAATCCTAAACTGCTGCACTGTTTCTGAAATGCATGTCTGTGGTAAAGTTTTTGAAACTGTGTATACAGACATTTGTCATGAATGTTTTGTCCATCATCATGACAGTACATTTTGGTTTGAAGTGTGCATTGTGCTGTACTGTTTTATTTTACTTTTGTGTCCACCATCAGTAAATATACCACAAAACACCAGCTCATGAGGGTTTGACTGTAAATTAAACAAATAAAAATGATTGATTTTAGATGTAATATTCATACATTGCACTTTAAACCCACATTTTAATGTTTAAATATTCTGCCTGTCTGTTTTTCTGCTCATGACACATGGTGTTTTGTTGCACATATATTTCAGTCTGTTTAGTTGTGGTCTCAGTATTTGTAAACTTCAGGTCTGTTGCTTGTTAAAATGATGTTAATGTATAAAAGTATTCATGTAAGAATACTCTGTCTTTATTATTCTGAGCCCACCATTACTGATGAAAGAAAAACATTTTCATGACTGTCCATGATCAGATTTCTTTGTCTCATCTCATCAGTGACTGACTTTCTCTCTGTCAGTACAGATTATTGATCACTCGTCACAGCTGTCTGATGCTCATATCTGATGTTTCCGTGTGCTGAGCTCACGTGTCAGATCAGACCCAGATGTCAAACGTGAGATCTGACAGAGCTTTACAGGTTATGTCTCACAGTCCTGTCTAACATCTGTACAGCATGTATCTCACATATTTATTTTACATTCAGAGAATCTAAAATGAGGCTTTAAAATGTTGAGTTTTAATATTCATATAACTAAAGTTAAACACTTAACCCTTAAGTAATGTTAAAGATTTTAGTAGATTTCACCCACTATACCCCAAACAAACACAAAACTTTTTGAATTTTATTTACAATTTAAATAACATAATTAACTCTATTTATATAGTTAAATATATAATTATAAATATAATTGACTATATAACTTTTATAGTGGTTTTACAAATGAGGACACACACAAAGAGACGTTTTGTCAGGTTTTTTTTGCTAACTTTTGACTATAAATCAAATCCAAAATATATGCACGCACTGCCCTCTGGTGACAGCACAAAAACATGAAATATATTGTGTACATATCATATGATTGGACAGATTCTTCAAATGATCTTCAGTTTCCAAATCAGTCCTGGTTTGATTGACAGCAGATGTCCCTTTTTCTTTTCCTGCTTGTTAACGTTTTACTACGCTCATACACAATGCACAGTTTCTATTTTGTGTATTTATAAAACATGTGTTCACATGGTTTATGATTAAAAAAAACACATTATTTTCCACATATCGTACATTTTTGTAGCTCCAGATATCCTTGTCTTCCTTAAATACTCTGATTTTGTACAAAGCTTATCAATCTGAAAAGCTCTGTGTCCCTGATTGGCCAGCTAATTTGTACGTTGTGATTGGTCTGAATCCCTCTGATGTCAGCCAGAAATGTGACGCTCATTACCATGTTTGAAAGATTTGCTCACAATGCAACGCTTACATGAGTTAACTTACAGACTGTGAGTTCTACATTTATACACTATATTCGGGAAGCCTGGAAGTCCTCGCTCATAGTACCAGTTCCTATCTGGATAAGCCTAAACAATATGCCTTTAATATCAGGCCCTATATTATGATGGAGAGGCTGCAGTTAGGGGTGAATCCTAACATAATTAAGATAATAACTCCTGTCATTCTTTACTTTGGGATTTGTACCTTTTGCATATCATTAACATACACACTTTACACCAAAGGAAATGTAAAATTGTGAATCAGAAGATAGGTGCTCTTTAAAGAAATTTGTGTAGAAATAGAAATTATACCTTAAGCCCTGTAGCGCAATGCCAAAAAACATCAGGAAGAAAAAAATTGCTGCAAGTTGCCTTTTTCTCTTTCAAAATTTTTTTTTTCTCTTTACATTTTTTTAAATCTCTTTTAATTTTTTTCTCTTTCAAAATGTTTTTATTCTCTTATACAATCTGTCAACATGTTTTTTTTCTCTTTAAATTTTTTTCTTTTTAAAACGTTTTTTTTTACCCCACCCCCCAAAAAAAATATCTTTTATTTTCTCTCCTTTAATCTTTCAAAAAAAATCTCTTTCAATCTTTCAAAATGTTTTTTTTCTCTTTAAAGTGTTTTTTACCCCTCCCCATCAAAAAAAAACTCTTTAATTTTTCCCTCCTTTTTTAATCTTTCAAAAAATGTTCTCTTTCAAAAAATATTTGTTCTCCTTCAACATTTTTTAATCTCTTTTAATTTTTTCTCTTTCAAAATATTTTTTTCTTTCAAAATGTTTTTTTTTCTTTCAAAATGTTTTTTTTTCACTTTCAATTTTTCCTCTTTAACATTTTTCGAATTTAAATAAAACAATTTAAATGTTAAAAATATTTTTCTCTTTAAAAAATGTTTTTTCTGTGAAAAGTTTTTTCTATTTAAAGTTTTTTTTCTGTTTCAAAAACATTTTTTTCTTCAATTTTTTTTTCTTTTTTAAAAAATTGATGTTTCTCTTTTGATTTTGTTCTCTTTTCAACTTTTTCACTTTACATTTTTCTCTTTCAATTTTGTTTCTCTTTAACATGTTTTCTCTTTCAAAAAACAAGCATTTTTTTGTCTCTTTCAAACTTTTTTTTTCTCTTAAAATTAAAATATGTTTTTCACGTTCAATGTTTTTTCTTTCAAACGTTTTTTTTTCTTTTATTTTTTCTCTTTCCAATTTACATTTTTTTCTTTTTGAGTTTTTTTCTTTTTAAATTTTTTTCTCTTTCAAAAAAAAAAACAACAACTCAGGACTCCCTGCAGCTTTTTCTGGGTACCCCTAAACTCAAAGTTCGAAATGTATATGTATTGTAATTGTGTATCATAAATAACTGTATCTTGTTTGTTATGGATGTTTGTAACATGCTGAAACCACTGTGGTAGTTTATTACTTATAACTGTACTGTATACATGCTCATGGGCACCTGAACTGAAAAAGTACTGTGTAGCCTTATTCAGCCTGTTTCTTTTTTATTCTTCCATAGTTCTTTGTTCAGAAGGTGTTTTAAAATTGCCACTTGATTTCATAGATTGATTATTTCTTTTGGTCATCTTGAGATATTCCCTGTACAGTATGTTCATTCAATCTTATTGCCATTGTTTTACTAAAAAACAAAAGTAAAGTGATTGGCTAGTCACCGTTCAACAGCTATACACGGCTGGCCCTAGCATGGGAGTCGAGAACACCGTCTACTCTCCTATTCAACCACTTCGTGTCAACCAAACAACATGTTGTGGGATACAATTCGTCAAAAACCCTGCAAAGACAGCTTCATGTAAAGACGTGCAAATGACCACTTGGTGTCACTGTGGAGGCGGTTTCGGATTGATGTTCAACTGGCTCGTTTCACAGGTTGCGTCCTCTAGAGGTTGCATACGTCATTGAGGCTGTCTCATTTCAGAAATGTAAGTAAGTGAGGACTCTCTGAAGGCGACCTTCAAATGCGCTCTTCTTTCACAGGAATTCGGAGGATACGAGAGATCACGAAGCCTCGCTCTGCCCTCCTCCACTACTGCTGGATCGGAGCAAAATGGTGGGATAAACAAATGTAAGCGGGAAAATATGTGGGCGGGGTCGGGCAAGGCTGCTCCTTATCCTTCTCATGGCTTTGAATTCGCCATAAGATCAAACTCACGAGCATTCGTGAGCTTTACATGTAAAGATGAACAGGATTTGTGTGTTTGTGCTGTTCATGTGTATTTTCTGTGTTTCTTCATTTAGACTGGGTCCTCGAGTTAAGACTGATCAAGGTGAGACGACATTTGATTTTATTTGCGAGTTAAATGTTATGTGAATAATAAGACACTAACTATTATTTATGCTTAATGTTAGGTTAATATTTATAATTTAGGTTACAGTATATGTCCATTACAAAATGTGTTAAGGAAAAAAAGACACAAAAATACTTAACTGAATAAGGTCTCAGAGCGAGCGTCGACTCGGCAAGGGTCGTGTTGGTAACTTTGCTGTTCGACGTTTGATCAGAGAACGATTCTTGAGTTGAAGTAACGTTAGGTGGACATGTCATGAAAATAGATGATTCTTCGGATGAAGCAACAGTTCAGCTCTTACTATTGTGTATAGTTTTTATTAGTAGTAATGTAAAGGTTAAATAATAATTCACTTATTTTCAAAAAAAATTGTAATAAAAATAAAATAATAATACAAAGTAATTTTACTGCATTTACAGATCAAGCTTGAGTTTTGTTATCAATATTAAATTACATAATATTTACAAAGTCTATGAATCACCATGTATTGGGTGATACACAAAAGGCTTTTAATTTAATTGTATATTTTTCTTGTGAATAGGTTGACAACAGTATTAGCCGAATAATGATTTGATTTGATTTGACTTTATTGTCTGTTCAGATTTACTGGACAGAAATTCATCTTTGACACTGGCTTCGACAAACATTCCATAATAACATTACATACCACAATAATAAAAACACATTATAAATCACACAATACATGATCCAATTAAATGAATACAACATTCACAATAATGGCCCTAGTTAAAAGTTAAAAGTTTGGTTTAAAACAGTCACTGCCAATGGAATAAATGATCTTTTAAAAATATTCTTTTTGGCATATGGTGCGCGTAGCCTACGCCCGGAAGGGAGGACCTCAAAGCAGTAGTGCAGGGGATGAGTCTGGTCTGAGTAAATCGCTAACGCCCTTTTCTCCAGAAAGTGTGAGAATAATTCTTGCAATGTACTCTGTTTATGGCCGATAATCTTATTTGCTTCATTAATTACTCGTGTTAATTTTTCTTGTGTATTATTGTTAAATTTCCGTACCATGAGACGATGTTGTAAGTTACGTTGCTAATGCTTATCGTATGCCTCTCTTTTTACCTGTTGCCACTTGTGCTTGTCCTATTGAAAATAAATCGTTAAAGGCGGAGTCCACGATGTTTGAAAAACGGTTTGGAAAAGGAGACGGGCCGACTACCAAAACACACTTATAGCCAATCAAATCAAATCAAATGCCGGGTTGCGTATGTGTGGGGCGGGTCTATCAACAGAAGGTCCAGATTCTATTGGGGTAGGGGCGTGTTTGTTTAGGTGATTTCAAATATCAACATTGGCTTTACTGATGCTCTTCCAAAGGAGCGTATTGTGTAATTTTAAATGCAAGTGATTTGTAGATCGCGTATAGCGCAGACAATTCAGTGCAAATAAAAAAATATGACACACAAAACTACAAAACGCGTGCGCATACTGCACCATAGGGAGGGAGAGAGCTTGCGAGAGGCTGCCTTCTTGTCATTTCTGGCTTATAACAAAAACAGAATAATGCCTAAAAACTGCTGTGTGACACAGCTAACTAGCCAAAAAAAACAGAAATAAGTTTTTATAGGCCTACACGGAGGAGTAGGCTGTGTGTATTTGAAAGCTTAGTTTGATTTTAAGAACAGGTAAAATGGTTTTGAAGGGATTGTTTGGAAGAGTCAGGGGTTCTGTGAAATTTGTTTGACCATTTGGATTTGTGTTTAAGGTTTTGAGAAAATGAGTGCTGATTTAAAAAAGAGGATGTTGTAGCAATTCAGAAAAACTGTAAAAAAAAAATCATAATTTAATTTCATTTTTAATTAAAAATTCCACCCATGTGCCATTATCTCATTACCATGATTTAGTAAAAGATAGTTTGAAACTGAATTTGTTGGCAAATATGGATCACAGAAGAGCAATTCAGAGAAGATACTTTCCAAGATGCATTGGCAGAGACGACATCAGGTGTGATGTTAATGAGAACTTGTGGCCAAATGAAAGAGAGAGAGCAGACTAGAACCATCATTGTAATTTACCATTATGAACAACTTTACATGTTGTTACAGTAATGTTGTAAGGTTTTGTTCTGTGTTTACTTGTGTTCTGTGTATTTTTGTATTTTGGACTTTTATTTTGACATCCTGTTCTGGCTTTTATTTTGATATACATCATGCCATGTCACAGTTCACACTTCCTGTCTGTCTGTATATAAGTCACATCCTGTTCACCTGCTCCTGGCTGATTATTACATCGCCAATACCTAGTCTTAGTGATGGCGAAGTGAAGCTTTCTTGAAGCAGTGAAGCTTTCAACCCAATTGTATCGGAAAAAGGTTCATTACTCGAAGCTTTTCAAATCAGAGCTCAATGAGGACCTCTGCTGGTGAAAGTGCTGTATCACAATATGTTCCACAACCAAACAACGTATTTATTTAATTATTAAAGCAAAACTTAATCGATTGACAAATTAAGGATAGATTCATAAATAAATGTAACACTATATTAAATACATGACCAAAGCACGTTCCATTTCATGCGATTGGTACTTCAAACAAAAATAACAAATTAAGGATAGACCTTGTCTCAAAAGTATAAAGTGTGAACCAATTAAAAAATATATCATGGTATTAAGTGGTGCAGAAAAGGCTTTTTACTACTAATATATTCTAGATATATCATAAACTCACTATACAGTAATCGATTCCGTGTAATGCAATACTCCAATACAACCCATGAGGGCGCGCCGCGCATCGCACAATTCTAAACCTTTGAATCAGATAACGAAGCAGTCACGTGGGTGTGTGTGAAACGAAGCTTCGGACGTCATTGGTCACGTGATTTTGCCAAAACGAATCAAGCTTCGATACAAAGCTTCAATGAAAATCGGTTCGTTTTTTTGACACACGCTTCGGAGCTTCGGTGTCACTGGTAACATCACTACCTAGTCTGTTTATCTGTACCTGAATCTGTTATCTGTTTTATCTGTTACCTGGATCTGCCTGTATTTTTGACCTGTGCCTGTTTTTGGATTTTGATTGTTACTCTGCCTGCCCTGAACCTAGCCTGATATTTGGATTACGATTGTTGGATTTACCCTGTATGGATTTGTTTGCTGGCCCTTCTTGGGATTTTACAATAAAACACCTTTTGCATATGGATTCACTTTTCACTCCCTTTCTTTAAAGCAACCCCCTTACAGAATAATCAGCCGGCACCCGGATCCAGCGAAGGTTAGTAACTTCCCACCAGCAACCAGTTTTTGCCCTGCTTGAACTCCGTCAGAACCACCGGCCCATTGAGGATTATGTTCAAGACTTTCTGGAATTATCGAATCAGGTACATTTTGATGAGGACACATTGAAACCGATTTTTTACAATGCTCTTGATGAATGGTTGCGCTTGTGTATGCCCCATGATATGTCTGCCTGGTCCCTGGAGAGTTATATTGACTTTGCATTGCTGTTGTGTGGTTCACCATTTACTGTGGGTGTTGCGGATACACCTCCAGTGAATTTACACAACACACAAAGCCATTTCATGCCTGTTCTGCCCAAACCTGTATATGTCATGCCTGATTTGTCCATGCTTGCTCCCAAAATGGCCGCCATCCTGCCTGTCCCTAAAATGGCTGCCATCCTGCCTGTTCCCAAAATGGCCGCCATCCTGCCTGTTTCTGCACCCACACCCGTTTTTGAGAGAGCTACCATTATCCCTGCACCTGAATTACAGAGAGCCATCATCACCACCACACCTGCACTCATGAGGGCTACTACTCACCCAGCACCTGACGTCCAGATGGCCACCCTGCCTGAAGCAACGACCACAGAGGTATGTTTCATTGACTCAATATTGCCTGAATTTGCCATAGCCCTGTGGTGCGTCTGGTCTGCCTTCTGCTCTGTTATTCCCGAGGTTTCTCAAGGCCCTGCATCTGAACTATCCGAACCACTGAATTCATCCGACTCATCCGATTCATCTGATTCATCCAACTGCTCTGATTCATCTGACCCATCTGATTCGCTCGACTCGTCTGATTCGCTCGACTCGTCTGATTCGCTCGACTCGTCTGATCTGCCCGACTCGTCTGATCTGCTCGACTCGTCTGATCTGCCCGACTCGTCTGATCTGCCCGACTCGTCTGATCTGCCCGACTCGTCTGATCTGCCCGACTCGTCTGATCTGCCCGACTCGTCTGATCTGCCCGACTCGTCTGATCTGCCCGACTCGTCTGATCTGCCCGACTCGTCTGATCTGCCCGACTCGTCTGATCTGCCCGACTCGTCTGATCTGCCCGACTCGTCTGATCTGCCCGACTCGTCTGATCTGCCCGACTCGTCTGATCTGCCCGACTCGTCTGATCTGCCCGACTCGTCTCACTCACTTGATTCACATGATTCATCTGGCTCACCTGTCTCGTCTGATTCACCTGGCTCAACTGACTATTCTGATTCATCTGGTTTACCATCTGGAATATCATCACCCTGGTCCACGGAAGCTTTTCCAAGTTTTTTTTTGGGGGGGGGGGGTAGTACCCGGACACAGGAAGGAGGCAGAGGACACCGAGGCGGAGGCGGAAGTGTACTCTGATCCTTCCTTTCCTTGTGATCTGGGTCTATTCCTACCCCATGACCAAGCTTCACTTATGCCCCTTGATCCTGCTCCTAGCCTGCCCCATGACCCAGGTCCAAGCCTGCCCCATGACCCAGGTCCAAGCCTGCCCCATGACCCAGGTCCAAGCCTGCCCCATGACCCAGGTCCAAGCCTGCCCCATGACCCAGGTCCAAGCCTGCCCCATGACCCGGGCCCGCATTTGCCCCATGACCCGGGCCCGCATTTGCCCCATGACACGGGCCCGCATTTGCCCCATGACCCGGGCCCGCATTTGCCCCATGACCCGGGCCCGCATTTGCCCCATGACCCGGGCCCGCATTTGCCCCATGACCCGGGCCCGCATTTGCCCCATGACCCGGGCCCGCATTTGCCCCATGACCCGGGCCCGCATTTGCCCCATGACCCGGGCCCGCATTTGCCCCATGACCCGGGCCCGCATTTGCCCCATGACCCGGGCCCGCACCTGCCCCATGACCCGGGCCCACACCTGCCCCATGACCCGGGCCCACACCTGCCCCATGACCCGGGCCCACACCTGCCCCATGACCCGGGCCCACACCTGCCCCATGACCCGGGCCCACACCTGCCCCATGACCCGGGCCCACACCTGCCCCATGACCCGGGCCCACACCTGCCCCATGACCCGGGCCCACACCTGCCCCATGACCCGGGCCCACACCTGCCCCATGACCCGGGCCCACATCTGCCTCATGATCCGGGACCATGCTGGCCCCACGACCCTGGACCATCCTGGCCTTATGACCCAGGACCTCTCCTGAACTGCCCTGCCCACCCTCTATTTGGACTTTGTTATTTGAATGTTGGGCTCTGGGAGTCGCCCTTTAGAGGGGGGGTTCTGTAAGGTTTTGTTCTGTGTTTACTTGTGTTCTGTGTATTTTTGTATTTTGGACTTTTATTTTGACATCCTGTTCTGGCTTTTATTTTGATATACATCATGCCATGTCACAGTTCACACTTCCTGTCTGTCTGTATATAAGTCACATCCTGTTCACCTGCTCCTGGCTGATTATTACATCGCCAATACCTAGTCTGTTTATCTGTACCTGAATCTGTTATCTGTTACCTGGATCTGCCTGTATTTTTGACCTGTGCCTGTTTTTGGATTTTGATTGTTACTCTGCCTGCCCTGAACCTAGCCTGATATTTGGATTACGATTGTTGGATTTACCCTGTATGGATTTGTTTGCTGGCCCTTCTTGGGATTTTACAATAAAACACCTTTTGCATATGGATTCACTTTTCACTCGCTTTCTTTAAAGCAACCCCCTTACAAATGTGTAGAATATTTTTTATTTATTCTTTATTATCATTGCAACTGGAGCTTTTTTCCTCTTTTTTTCACCTTTTGGTTGTAATTTGCAAGTCTATTCATATAAAAGAAAGAAATTTTGATTAATTTCTGAATCATTTTTGTTACAAATGCTTTCAATAAAGTGAAAAGGTGTATCTATACAAGTATTCTATATGAAGAACTACATTTTATGTGGAAAATCATTCAAATCATTTTTTAAGTCAGTGTGTTATGAATGAAATTAGTGTCTAAACTCCCCCCTAAACCAGCGTAACCAGCTAAAACCAGCGTGCTACACCACCCTAAACTGAGCTATTATTTATCTCATCTGTCTCAGGTATTACACACTATACTACTAAACACAGTCATAGTGGTTTGAGAAAACTGGTCAGAAGCACCTCAAGTGGAATAATTTGGGTTGGAGATGATGAGAATCTCTTTCCTGTTACCTCAACACGAGACATACAGGTACTTCATACAGTGCATTTACAATACTTGTTTTGAGTTGCGTAAGGGGTGTAATCAAAATAATAGCAGTGTGAAATGTAATTAGAAAATGAGTTCATTATGTCTTTTATTAAAGGCATAGTTCACCCAAAAATGAAAGTTCTGTCATCGTTTACTCACTCTCATGTTGTTACAAACCTGTATGAATTTCTTTGTTCTTATAAACACAAAGGAAGATATTTTGAAGAATGTTTGAAACCAAACCAATCATGAGCCCCATTCACTTCCATTGTAAGAAAAAAATAATATGTTTAGTCATTTAGCAGACACCTTTGTCCAAAGCCACTTACAAATGAGGTAAACAATAGAAGCAATACATAAGTACACTAGAACTAGTCTAATCAAGTCAAACACAGTATACATAGCTAAGGGTTAGTTAGGTTTTTTACTAAGTGTTATTTTAATAGCTGTATATGGTTCATATCTGTGCCTTTATGTTTAGGTGAATGTTGCTCAGTTTAAGGATGAATGTAAAGAAAATGAAGTAAGTATTAAGAATCTTAATATAAATAAAACATAATGGGGCGGTGTCCCAGACAGGGTTTAGATAAATCCAGGACTAGTTCTATTAGGACATTTTTTACAAAAACACCTGACAAAAAACAATACAGGTGTGTATTTTGAGACAAAACCATGATATATGATAAGATTTCTCAGTGCAAGGTGTTTTAAAAAGAAGGCAGCTCAAACATGCATCTTAGTCTGAAGCTAGAATAAACTCTGTCTGGGAAACCGCCCCTAAATCTCAATACTTTTCACCTTGCAAGATCTTAAAAATAATAAGGACTGAAACGCAAAATAAAATCTCAGATGTGGGTGTAGTGGGCAGGGCAGACGCACTTTTGGTGGTACAGATTTCCCCTCTCTTCACCATGTACTTCCCTGTACTCTCTGCCCAAAAAATTACTTTAAAAAATTGTGTGTGATATCAAAAACGATCTGCTTGACCTATTGAATCTCATATAATTATGTGTTAATATCTAGAAGTGTGAGTCTGAGTACAAAATCTCTCTGATCAGTGATGGAGTCGATGGAAATCTCCTGTTCATGTGTGGAACTAATGATGAAAAAACTAAGTGCTATAACATGGTATGTCTTGTTTTTACCATTTGTATTTTAGTCTTGTGTTCACTGTAATCAAATAAAATTTCATCTTTTATTTCAGAACTTAGACTATTCTTTAGTTGACGGCTTTGAATTCACTTATGAATTAAATATGAATGATCCTTCATTACTCATAGGTGAGTATCACACATACTGAGAATTGCATTTAGAAAAATCTCTTTAACAAGACACATGACTGGAGTTACAGTTTTAATACTAAGGATTAGAGATTAGAAAGTACATTTGAAAAACTACACTGAATTGAGAGCATAATGAAATAATGAAGTGATGATGCCATTCAGGGTTTTGTGTTGAAACACAGGGCTGTTAATTCTGCTCACCTGGGGAATACTGAAGTTAAGATGGAAACCAGCTGCAAAAGGCAGTTTGATATCATTTCATGTCCATAAGATATCATTTATTTACATAATATGAAAATCTACTGTTATTGGCTGACACCAAACCTATAACTGTTTGTTAATGTTCAATTGTGTGAATAACAATATCGTAATTTTCACTGTTACTTTCTCTAAAGGCCCAAATATCCCAAGATGACTTGCCACACGTACCTCTACATAACCTAAAATACATTGCTCATGGTACATATCACTGCATCTTTTGATGAAATGCCCATTCAAGGCTTTGATTTTTCTACGTTTTGACTTTTATGAAAGTTACGAAGCAGACACATACAGTACACAAAATAAAAATGAAAACCAGCTCGTCTTTGTAAAGGGACAATAATTAGGATTTTCCCCCATCTTGTGGTGAAATTGTATTTTGACCTCAAACAGGTGCATCAAATTTAGGATAATAAGTGAGGTGGACATTTTAAAGGCAGACTAACAGGTCTTTGAGGGTCAGAATTCTAGCTGATAGACAGATGTTCAAATACTTATTTGCAGCTGTATCATACAAAGAAATAGTTAAAAAATCATATATTGTTATTTCTGGATTTTTTTAGATTGTGTCTCTCACAGTGGACATGCACCTACAATGACAATTTCAGACCCTTCCATGATTTCTAAGTGGGAGAAAATAGCAGGGTGTTCAAATACTTCACTGTATATGAATTACTTATTACTCAATACAAGCACAAATAACACTGGATTTAATCTTCATGATAACATGGATCTAATGTATGATATGAGTGAAATTATTTGGCATCTACTGTACTTATCAGCGTTCGTCTGCAGTGTTGGGGGTAACGCATTACAAGTAACAGGCATTACATAATAACTTTACTGAAGTAATGAGTAAAGTAACGCATTACTTTATAAATGTACACATTATTATTTTACGTAGTCAGTGTAATGTGTGTGTAAGGGGTCCAAATATGACCCCATCCATCCGTTTGGCCCAAGGACGGAATCCAAACGAAGGGTTATCGCGCGTTCGGTCTTTTCCGGCGCTTATAAAGACAAATTAACGTTACGCAACTTTACACCTGACTCCAAAGATATAAAACGTATTGTAATATGAATCAAATTGATATAAATATAGAATTTGGATAAACATTTGATCATTCTATTTACTCATGTTAACATTGAACTCATTCATTCGATTACCAATATCATATCAGCCCACACCGGCCGTTGTGCGGATTCTGAAACATAAAACTCAACCACACCAGAGGTCCTGACTTATATAGCCCTCGAATAATCATCACAATTAAACACAACTTAGTTAGGGTTAAATAATTAGTCTATCCGTGTAACCAGAGGAAATGGTTGAAGCAACTGCCCCATGCTGGCGTGCCCTTCATTATTATTATAAAATACTTACGCAACCCCAGCCAACTATATACAACTTAATACAGAACTCAGAAACTATAATTATAGTAGAGATACTGATCAGAGGTCCTGACTTATCATCTGATAGCCCACATATAGTAAAGTAATGGCTGTACATCTTAGTTCATCGGTATAGACCATTAGCATGAATTTACACCCCGGTTATAGATTTATGGTGACAAAGGATATCGTAATACTTATTGTAACTTAGAAGAGTCAATGATACAGAGAAGATTAGAATGAATGCAAATGTAACAATTTATTTACCAGGTAAGAAAAACATAATTCAGAAGCCAATTTACATTCCAATTCAAATACGAAAATCAAACGAAAAACCATTGCATACCTGGTAATGAGATGAAGATCTTGTTACAGATTCCTCAACATAAAATAAAATACATGATGCTGTGCCAGGACAGCATCATGGGGGTGCATTTCTAGATATAGAAAATCCCGCCTAAGTCTTCTACACATCTCCTTAAATAACCAGAGAACAAAGCATATAGGAGTTTGGTATTGATTGGTTGTTGTAAAATCAGGGGTGTAGCCTAATATACATACAGTGGGTGATTGGTCAACATGTCTAAGTTAGGAGTTGTCTCCCAACATTAGGTTAAGTTTACTTATTTGTTGTCACAGATTAACATTGAATCCTATTGTCATATTAACAAACCCAAATGTACCACTTGCATTAAAACACTTCATTAAACACCAAACAAAACAAGTTTCACATTCTTTGTACATGTAGAATGTATTGCTTTTATAAAACATGAGGAGAGGGGGACAAGAAAGTGTGGTCGGGTGTGACTCTGTCCCACACCATGGGGTAACTGTCTTGGGGGGTAGATGTGAATTCTTTGAGGAAGGTTTCGGGGTAGATGTGAATTCTTTGTGGAGGGTTTCAGATGATAATTCAACAAGGAATTAGGAAGCGGTTTCCTGTGGATTCAGCCATTTGTTGCTGGCTTCAGGAAATACCTTTTGTCAGGGTTTGGCACCACCATTCAGCTCTTACATGTGCATGCCTGAGTTGAAACAGTTTGAGTCAGAAACTGAGATGGCAGGCCAGAGCTTGACATTTTTGTGATGGAAATATGCAATTTTTGAATGTAGAACTTCTCAGTCATAAAAAAACACCTGCAAGGCCTGAAAGAAATCAAGCCTCAGCCAAATAAGAAAAAGTAACGCAAAAGTAACTTAAAAGTAATGTAAGTATTACTTTCCATGAAAAGTAACTAAGTAATGCATTAGTTAGTTTTTGGGGTAGTAACTTAATATTGTAATGCATTACTTTTAAAAGTAACTTTCCCCAACACACTGTGGCTTGCATTTACAGGCATGGCTCAGAGTTTGCGTACAGGTGCGCACATTCATAGATCACAGCCATTGTGTCTGAAGTGGCGTACACATGTTTTCAGCCTTATTTTATGCATATGCACACTTTATAAATGAGGCCCCAGTATTGTCTACTTTGTAACCATTAATGAAAACGGAGTAAAACAAGCACCTCCAGTGCCTCTATTGGACAATCAAAAAGATGCATATTTACCAGGAAAAATGTCTTTGACGTTATGCAGAAATGTAGGCAGCGGTGCGTTATTCCTGTAAGCCTGTGTAGAAAAGTTCACAGACTCAAACTTTTGTAAAAACTGCTTATTTTAGAAGTTTAAATGTGACAGACCGGAGGTGAAAAACGATAAATAAACCTAAGATGACTTTTATCTAAATGAGTTTGAACATACCATCCAATGAGTTTATGATGTCTGAACTATCTGTTTTATAACATTAAACTTTATACTTTCTATTGAAAATCCCATGATCTGTCAGGTGATATGTTGTACTACAAGTCTACTTTGGGACTGTACCAGATAAACCGAAAAACAGGTGCCAAGATCTGGCCTTATTCTCCTGTAGCAGGTGAGAGGAGAGATCATTCACTTCATCATTCATTCATTCAGATATCAATGTTTAAAATATTAATGCTGTATTTGTGATGTGACGTACAGAGCAGAAGTATGTGAAGGTGGTTGCTGGTAATGGTCAAGACAAGGACAAGGTTTATTCATTCTTCACAGAGAAACACAGAAGTGACAATGGAGGCTCTGAATTCGATACCTGGATCCCACGAGTCTCACAGATCTGTATGGTAAACAATAATGAAGTAAAACTGAGAAGTGTCAAATGATGGTTTTGCTCTGCTGCAGTTTCAGTTTAATGAGATTCATAACATTAGACACGTTATGTGTTTTTCTATTGGGTTTTGACATAGGAAACAAAAGCAGCCAGTGTAACTCATGAACTATACAGGTGTTGGTCATATTATTAGAATATCTTCAAAAAGTTGATTTATTTCACTAATTCCATTCAAAAAGTGACTTGTATAAAAACTTGTATATTATATTCATTACATGCAGACTGATATATTTCAAATGTTTATTTCTTTTAATTTTGATGATTATAATAATACCATGAATTATTCCAAATTTAGTATCTCAGAAATTTTTAATTTTGTATAAAGGTTCAAGAGGCGAAGGGAAGGAAAAGATGTGGTAAAAAAGTAGGGATGCTCCGATCAATGCCGATCTCCACTAAAAATACGTGGCCAATCACTATTCTAAATCGGACAGCCGATCTTATTTATAGCTATTTCATGTACTACGGCTTTTGATCATTAAGTCCTTATCGATCTGAAATCGCTGTTAGTTTGAATCGTTTATAACATCCATTTGAAAAAGCAACACTCGTCAAACATAATTATAGATATTCTTTATTATCATGAAAATACCTGAAAAGCTTTGAAGAACAGCAATATAAATATATCCTTCAGCCATTTCTGCGTGTCATCATAGCTGCGTGTGTATTGTTCTTTGTCTGCAGCGCATTTTGAGTTTCTGCACGAGAGCGCCCCCTGGCTTTTGGATGTAGTGCCATTTCACTGTAATTCATTGAGAAGCATAGCAAGAGAGGAGAGGATTGTAAAACAAAACCCATTAAAAAATGTGATGATATTCTAATTATATGACCAACACCTGTATGTTCATGTGCATGTATCATTGTATTAGCATTAAAATATTTAAACCTGATCTGTTTCAGAATGACAAAGGAGGATCTAAAGACGTCATTCAGTTCAGTTGGACATCTATGATCTACACCCGTCTGTCCTGTGGAGCTCTGGAGTTGTCCTTCACCCAGCTTATAGACGTGGCCACTGTTGACAATGACACCAAGATTTATGCCCTCTTCAGAAACATCTGGTAAATGAAAACATAATCAATCATTTTGTGTTCCTGTAGATCATTGTGTTAACATTGCTAAAGGTCATTGGTTTGATTCCTAGCGAACACACTTAGATATAAGATGTACTTTGTAACTTTGTTAATAATTAAACTACAATACAAAGTTTCACCCACCAGGGGTCCTAAAACAATAGTATGGATTGGTGGAAGTTGTTGACTTTAACTCCTCCTTTACATCCAGCAAACTGTTCTGAGACATTCAGACTGCTCTGAGGAGGTGCACAATAAATTCTCTAAATGATTAGACTTAGAGTTTTTATAAAACATGCATTCGAGCCAACTTTTATTAATTAAAATAACTGTTATTATATAACAGAATGTAAATATAAGTGTTTGTAGGTGCGAATATGTGTGTAAAAACTCCAAATCTGAGATCGGTTTGTAGAGAGAGTGCCTATTTACATATTTATGTTTAATCCAGGAACATGAGTGCCGTGTGTGTATATAAGATGACTGAAATCAGCAAAATCTTCAGTTCCTCTAAATTCATGGAGATTAAAAACATGAAACGTCCTGTGAACCATCGGCCTGGACAGGTGAGATTTAAACCCAACAACGGGCTTCCTTATGTATTTATATTAGTGTTACTGCTTTCCGACATTTTTGAAAATTATGACATCTCTCCTTCTTCTACTTCTCCTTCTTCTCCTCCTTCTACTTCCTCTTCTTCCTTTTCTTCTTCTTCCTCCTTGTTCTTCCTCTTCTTCCTCTTCTTCTTCTTCTTCTTCTTCCTCTTCCTCTTTTTCTTCCTCTTCTTCTTCCTCTTCTTCTTCTTCTTCCTCCTCCTCTTCTTCTTCTTCTTCTTCTTCCTCCTCCTACTTCCTCCTCTTCTTCTTCTTCTTCTCCTCCTTCTCCTCCTTCTACTTCCTCTTCTTCCTCTTCTTCTTCTTCCTCCTCTTCGTCTTCCTCTTCTTCTTCTTCTTCTTCCTCTTCTTCTTCCTCCTTCTTCCTCTTCTTCTTCTTCCTCCTCTTCTTCTTCTTCCTCTTCCTCTTTTTCTTCCTCTTCTTCTTCCTCTTCTTCTTCTTCTTCTCCTTCTTCTCCTCCTTCTCCTCCTTCTACTTCCTCTTCTTCCTTTTCTTCTTCTTCTTCCTCCTCTTCTTCTTCCTCTTCCTCTTCTTCTTCCTCTTCTTCTTCCTTTTCTTCTCCTCCTTCTACTTCCTCTTCTTCCTTTTCTTCTTCTTCTTCCTCCTCTTCTTCTTCCTCTTCTTCTTCCTTTTCTTCTCCTCCTTCTACTTCCTCTTCTTCCTCTTCTTCTTCTTCTTCCTCCTCTTCGTCTTCCTCTTCTTCTTCTTCTTTTTCCTCTTCTTCTTCCTTTTCTTCTTCTTCTTCTTCCTCCTCCTTCTTCCTCTTCTTCCTCTTTTTCTTCCTCTTTTTCTTCCTCTTCTTCTTCCTTTTCTTCTTCCTCCTCCTTCTTCTTCTTCTTCATTGCGTGACTTCTCTCTTGGGGGCTCACAGGATAGTAAAGGGTCCATCAAATGCACCCTCCAAAATTATACTCGAATACTATGAATTTGGACGTACTATTCGCCTCGCCTACTGATTTTCGCCTAGTTTGGAAGTAGGTGGTTTTGGATGCAGCTGTTGTTTAAAATCTAAAGCTGACATCACGCCTCATCACTTAACAACATCTAATGTCTCACAGGTCTGTCATGAGATTTGATCTGTTATCTTTTCACGCAGTGTGTTGATGACAGCACTCGTCTAAGTCCTGATATATTGAGGTTTATGAAAGAGCGTCCAGAAGTCAAAGATTCGGTGATGCCGGAGAACAAACCCCTGCTGTTTAAACACCATCATTACACACACATCCAGGTGCAGAGACTAGAGAACAGAACAGTACTGTTTCTGGCTTTAGGTATGTATTCTACATCAGTATTAATATAATCTGATAAGATACTGAGATAGATTTCTGTCTAACGTTCTCTACTGAGTGTTTGCGGGATTTCTCTTAACCGTTCTGTGTCTTTAAAGGCACAATATGTCATCTTTGCCGCTAACGGCAGCAGCTTGATGACACTGTTACGGTACATTCACACAGGGCGTAAGCGTTAACGGAAGGCTTGTCTGAAGCGTGACCAACAGCCAATCACAGTGCCGCTACACATGTTCCGGTCTTTCATAAACATAATTGTCTGGCTCTGGCTAGGTAATTTGCATAAGGTGATCTGATTGGCTGACACACAAGTTGCCGCTTTAAAAGTTGAGAAATGTTCAAATATAAATATATATATATGAACGCTTGTGTCTTTGTCACCTTTTTCAACTCTGATGAGTTTGCACCCCTGATATTAACTCTTTCTTCACCAGCATTTTTTAAAGTTGCCAGCCATCACCAGCATTTTTAGTAAGGCTAAAACTACCTAAAATGTGTACCAATGGTTGGATTTCATGACTGGCCACATAAGATAATACAGCATTTACTGTAGATGTCATAAAATTTACTGATAACAATGTGAGAAATTATCTGTTGCTATTTTCTGTTCTGATTTGTCTGTAAGATTCATTAATGTCAGATTTCTCTCTAAATTAAGTATGACAGGTAAGAGTAAAGTGATATGAGTTAGTTAATCTAACGTTATAATAACACACAACACATAATGTTACATACAAAAAGAAGTCTACATTATCTAAAAATCTCAGGATTTCAGTAAAATATTTAACACCTCATTATTTGTAAATGTAAAAAATTTACAGTAACTTTGTTAAAAACACCGCCTGTTATTGAGGATCCTGACACAAAACATCTTCACTCAATTCATTGTGTAGTTTTGTGCTTATATGCATTAGCAACACCTCAGACTTAACTATTTATGTCACTGCCTATATAAAACACTAAACTCAGTGGGTCTCATTCATGAAATATTCGTAAATATATGAGTAAATATGTGAGTGATTTGCACGTAAACAGACCTTCCCGAAAACTCTCCTCCTGATTCACAAATACTTCGTAAACGTCAGATTTGATAGTTAAATGTGTGTATGTGTTAATGAATTCCTATCAATCGTACATGGGACGCGCGTGCACGCTTATTCTCAATTACCATAAATCCCGCCCATTAAATCCGACTGAAAACTATATATGGGCATCATTTTATGACACCAAACGAAGGATTTCAACATATGTCTTCTTAAAAGCAAATGAAAAAGAAACATTTATCAGATGCAGAAATTGAAGTTTATTATCAGAAGTTAATTCAAAAAGGCAAATTTTATTTTCAAGCATATAGTGGCGTCTCAGGTCCTAAAAAAAGGAAGCTTGGCAGCACATTACAGATGCTGTTAATGAAATTTCATCTGTTAATCGAACAGTCCCACAAGTGAAAAAAAATGGTTCTGCAAAAAAACGAATTAGTTCACTTCGAAAAAATCTTAATAAAAAAATATAATTTTAGAGGAAATACACAAGCAGTTTACATTTGAGCAGATTTAACTTTTCACAAAAGAACGGGTATGGGTAGCCTGAAACGACTAATTAACCAGTCTTCATTCTCGACAAGTATGTCTGCGAGGCCTCTGAAAATACGCCTTTTGCGCAGCGCTCTGCCAAATAAGCCATTGTAAATGTGTTATGCCTGATTTTGGCCATTTTATAGGAAACAATTTCCTTAACAATTTCGTTTGCCCAGCCCTATTGAAATCAATAATTTATTTGATTAAAGTGTTCCGTTTGCAGATGCTATTACTGGAGCTTATCATAAAAGTTAAAAGAAAAAACCTATATAATTACTGTATAATATTTTTTTACAAAATGCTGTGTAATATGTACATGATTACGGTGAATTAAAATACAGCCTTGTTGATGAGCAAAACGTTTGGATGTTAAACGCACAATTTACGCGTGGCTGGGAGCAGGTGTAGATTTCTTTCGTACCAACTAACATTTGGAAAATACGAACATTTTCATGAATCCGAAAATGTACGCCAAAAGGACTTTACGAACGATTTACACAAAAATTCGTTCTGCTCGTGTTTCATGAATGAGACCCAGTGACTTTTAACTTAAGGTCATTTCAGTCAGCATACTGTTTAATAGGTAGATTATTTCTTTATAGTTTGGGAGAGAGCTGATCTGTGATGTCAGTAATAAAGTTAAAAAAGCTGTCAAGGTCCTAATGTATACCATTTAGCTACAACAATGTTCCTTTGAGGTACCAATATGCACTCTTTAGGTATAAAGATGTGCTTTATTAAAGGGCACAGCCCCAGTACCTTTATTTCTGTATACTGTAAATATAACAGTCTTTTAAAATGTCTTCTGTGGTAATTCCAACAATAATTACACGTCTAATATTAAACGTTTTGATTTTTTTTTCACAGAAAGTGGAGGGATCCATAAAGTCTTAGAAAGTTACACAGATGATCCAGTATTCATCATCGCAGAGTTTCGGCCATTTCCACACAGGACTCCCATCAGCAGTATGCTGTTAGACGAATCTGAGGTTAAAACACACACACACACACACACACACACACACACACACACACACTCTGGTTTCCATGTTTTGTGGGGACATTCCATAGACGTAATGCATTTTATACTGTACAAACTGTATATTCTATTCCCCTTACCTACCCCATTCCCTAACCCCAACCATCACAGAAACCCTTTTCCTACTTCACATTTTCAAGAAATATCATTCTGTTTGATTTATAAGCTTGTTTCCTCATGGGGACATCAAAATGTCCCCACAAGGTCACAAAAACACTAGTATTCCTATCTTTGTGGGGACAATTGGTCCCCACAACGTGATAATTACCAGGTACACACACACACACACACACATATTCTGGTTTCCATACTGGTTTTTATATTGTACAAACTGTATATTCTATTATATTCCCTTCCCCTAACCCAAACCTTAACCCCAACCATTATAGAAAACTTTCTGCTACTTCACACTTTCAAGAAACATCATTCTGTTTGATTTATAAGCTTGTTTCCTCATAGGGACCTCAAAATGTCCCCACAAAGTCAAAAAAATACTGGTATTCTTATCTTTGTGGGGACAATTGAAACCATACAACAATGAAAGAGTCAGTGACTTGTGGTGCTATATATTTATAAGTCTGACTTTACAGTACAATAAAACTCTTAAGGGGGTTGCACACCGGACGAGAAACGCTGTGTCACGTGATGAATCTAAAAACAGAACACGCATTATTTTCTGTGAATGTATCCACCTCATTTTTGACGTAAATGTGGGTGCCGCCATCTTAAAGCTCCTTTGTGTTAAGACTTCTGGTGAGCCTCAGCCACTAAAACTAATGATAGTCGTATTGCGAGGGGGAAACAAGTGTGCGGTTTTGACATGCTTTTGTATGTTTATTACGAAATTCAGGAAGACAGGTATCATGAGCAATTCTGCCCCCTTAGGAACCCGCGTGATTCCATTGGCTGAAAAAACTCCTCACGGGTAGTTTTTTTAGCGCCTTCTTACAATTCCTACAAAATCTCGTTATGATTTATGCCGTTAGAACGTTGTTAAAATTACAATGGATGTCTTTTTAAATGATATGTTTCATGTATTAGTATATAAAAAGGTTATGGTGATGAGATCTAGACATTGCTTGTGTCATTTTATTATTTATATATTATATACTGTACCCTTTCCACTTTTGTACTGTGTGAAATAAATTACTTATAAAGAACATGATAGTTGCATTACACATTAAAATGATCATTTATAAGCCATGATTACTACAATTTTACTAAAAAACAATGTTAATAACTTACAAAAATAAAAGTATTGTTTTTTGTAAAGCAGATGATGACACAAAACGTCTCGGGTTACGTAGGTAACCCTGGTTCCCTGAGAAGGGAACGAGACGCTGCGTCGCCATAGCAACGCTTTGGGGAACGCCTCGGCGTGACTGATCTGAAGCACGTGTAACACATAATCAATAATTTGATGATTGGATATAGGCTGGATGCCGTGCGGACCAAGGGTATAAGAAGGCATCCCACACAAACACACTCGCTACCAGTGCCGAAGCAAGTGCCTACAGGGATGCAGGGAGTATGGCATGGAGACGCAGCGTCTCGTTCCCTTCTCAGGGAACCAGGGTTACCTACGTAACCCGAGACGTTCCCTTTCGAGGAACTCGAGCTGCGTCGCCATAGCAACGCTTTGGGGAACGGGATGCCCACGCTTCCATACTACCAAATGCCTGTAGCGTGTATAACTGAACACAGTCAAGGCAAAGAACCTGGGACCCTACAGGGGTCTAGGTCTAGACCATAAAATCTGACGTAGGTGAGCGGCGAAGACCAACCGGCCGCATTACACACGTCAAGAGAGGCGCCTGACCCTAAGGCCTTAGAGGCAGCCATACCCCGGGTAGAGTGGGCCCTCACAGCGACAGGTGAGGGTAAGCCCTGATGTTCATAAGCCAGTGAGATAGCATCTACTATCCATCTGCTCAAAGTCTGCTTGGTCACCGGTAAAACCTTTTCTGGGTGAACCAAAGCACACAAATAGCTGCTCGGACTTCCTCCACTGAGCAGTCCCGTGAACGTATGTGTCCAGTGCAGTGCTCGCACAGGACACAACAAATTCAGCTTTTCTTGGTCCGCGCTCCTGAAGGGGGGGAGGACAAAGGGCCTGTAGAACACTGGGCCTCGGCACATTGTTCAGCACCTTGGGAATATAACCTGGCTTCGGGTGTAAAAAAGCCTTAGCCATCCCAGGTGCAAACTCCAGACATGTCGGGGATACTGACAGGGCCTGAAGGTCCCCCACTCGCTTTAAAGAGGTGATAGCAGAAGGAACACAGCCTTAAAGGCCAGAAACCTATCTGGCAAAGTCTCAAATGGCTCGAACGGAGCCGACGAGAGCCCTTCCAGCATGACTGGTAGGTCCCAAGTTGGAACCCTTGTGCGGCTAACACGTCGCAACCTGCGAGTGCCACAAAGAAAGCGAGCCAGTAACGGGTGTCTACCCACTGATGAGCCTTCCACCGAAGTATGGTAGGCAGAAACTGCTGCCGTTTAAACCTTAATGGTGAAAGGAGTAAACTCAGAGAAACGCTCCTGCAGAAACCTCAGCACTACGTTGACAGGCAGTTATAACTGGGTCTGTCAGATGAGCTGAACACCAAGAGGTGAACATTTCCCACTTAAGGGAATAAAGTTGCCCCGTGGAGGGATAAACACAACCACGGGGGAAAGCATACAGAAGTAGCCTCGGCCATGCCTGTACCATGGAAAACCACAGTGGGAAAAGTGTGGTGTCCTGGGATGCAAACAGATGTACCTCTGCGCGTCCTAACCTTTTCCAGATGTGGTTCACCACATCTAGATGAAGTTTCCACTCCCACCGGAGATGTCTCGAAGGGGCATCTGCCACATTCAGGTGGCCTGGTATGTAGACTGCCCTCAGAGAGTCCAGAAGTGTATGGTAGGCAGAAACTGCTGCCACCTATACCTTAAAGGTGGAGTAATGATGGTCTCCACAACCTCAGTTGGTAGCATGACATTCTTCCAAAGGAGTATGGTAGGCAGAGACTGCTGCCCCCTAAACCTTAGGGTGGAAGGAGTTAACCCAGCAGAGATATGCTCCTGCAGAAACCTCAGTACCACGTCAAGGGGCAGTTGACTGGGTCTGTCAGGTGAGCTGAACACCGAAAGGTGAAGTTTCTCTACTTTAGGGCATAAGCTTCCTCGTTGAGGGAGTTCTGAAGTAATCATCTGGTTCCCACAACCTCATTCGGGAGCATGAGGTCCCTCCAAAGGAGCATGGTAGGCAGAGACTGCTGCCACCTAGACCTTAAGGGGTGGAAGTAGTTAAGCCAGCAGAGAATTGCTGCTGCAGCAACCTCAGTACCACATAAACACGGCAGTTGACTGGGTTTGTAAGGGGAGTTAAACACCAATAGGTGAAAGATTCTCCACTTAAGAGCATAAAGCTCTCTTGAGGGTTGTCCAGACGAAATATGAGGTCCTTCCAGAAGGAATATGGAAGGCAGAAACCGCTGCCACCTAAGCCTTAAGAGTGGAAGGAATTAAGCCAGCGGAGAATTGCTCCTGCAGAAACCTCAGCACCACATAAACAGGGCAGGTGATTGGGTCTGTCACGTGAGCTGAACACCATGAGGTGAAGTTTCTCCACTTAGGGCCTAAGCTCCCTGAGGGAGCTCTGGAGTAATCATATGGTCTCCACAACCTCAGTTGGGAGCCTGACATCCTTCCAAAGGAGTATGGTAGGCAGAGACTGCTGCCACCTAAACCTTAGAGTGGAAGGAGATAAGCCAGCAGAGATTTGCTCCTACAGAAACTTCAGCACCACAACAACAGGGCAGTTGACTGGGACTGTATGGAGTAAATAATGGTCTACACAACCTCAGTTGGGAGACCTGAGCCTGCGAGCCTGGCCCCCTCAGAGGCCAAGCTGACAGCTACCAGATCTCTGGCAAACTTTCTCCAGAACTTCTGTGGCAGAGTGATTGGGGGAAAGAAGAGAAAACCACATTAGGCAGTGCGTGGTGTCCTGAGACGCAAACAGATCCACCTCTGCGCGTCCAAATACTCTCCAGATGTGGTTCACTACATCTGGCTGGAATCTCAACTCCCCGGGAATGGGCTTTGCCTTACAGGGCATCTGCCATATGCAAGTGGCCTGGGTCTAAACTGTCGTCAACGAGTACAGTTTGTCCAGAGACCACAAATGCCATTATCCCAAAATCAACAATGTTGTGATTTTGGCCCTATCGGCTTTCCATAACTGTACTCCAACCTGTAAGGGATGTGGCTGTTGTCAGCAACACACGCCAGCAGCGCACACCCAAAACAGTCCTTAGGATAGAAACCAAGGTTTTCTTCACACCACCAGAGCACGCAGACAACGATGCGTGACTTTGATTGCAGACCTCCTTAGAGATTTATTTAAGAAACCACCGATGTGATGTCTGTCTAGTCAAACACATGATGGCTCCTCAGGTCTAGAAGGAAATGGGAGTCCAACCCATACCACCATAATTTCCAAGGCAATTTCAGTGCCATAGCCGATGATGAGTTTCAGCGATTTTGACCCTTTTGGCTTTCCATAATCGCAACAACCTGTGAGGGATGCTTCTGTTGTCAGCGTCACACATCGACAACGCGCACCCAACACAGGACCTTGGGACAGAAGCCATGCTTTCTTCCTGTTACCACAGCACGCAAAAAATGGTGCGTGACTTTGATCATGCGAGACGGGTTTCCCCTCGGGGAAAACCCTCCCGTGTTGAATGAAGACATAAGCTCTATGTAAGGAATCAGTCCTCGGATCTGATTAAATCCCAGTCTGTCTCAGTCACA